>NW_019524433.1:7253-7861 GCF_002814215.2 Seriola lalandi dorsalis | reverse complement strand
TTTGAACTAAGCCTCCTTCACTGACGCCGCCATGTTTGGAAGTCAAAGACGAGACCGAGGAGGAGGGTGAAGAATAAAGGACCTGAGGGGTCACAGCGCCCCCTCTGGTTATGAGCGACAGGGTGCAAAGCTGTTAGAGCAAAATGTGGCTACTTTGAAGAATCTTAAATCTAAAACATTACTTTATAATTCCATATATGTTATTTCATAGTGTTGATGCATTCAGCATTGTTTTACAATGTAGAAAATTATGTGTGTGTGTGTGTGTGTGTATATATACATACATAGAAAAAGGTGCGTTTGTGTGTGGACGTTCCCGTACTGAGTGAATATGTGGGCCTTGAAAAGTACATTCTGCCATCGGTGGAGCAGAGGTTTCCCTTTAACCGCCTCCCGTTCGGCATTTCTTCCGCACGTGAACACTTTGAGTGCATAGTGGCTGAGGTCACAGAGGGGCTGGAAGTTGTGATCTGTCACATAGATGACCTGTCTATCCTGAGACAGAGATCCTGAGACACAGATGTTTGCAGCATTCATAGATCCTTGCAGACCAATTCTGGTCCAGATTCATGAGGGAATACCTACCTGGCCTGCAGACCAGACAAAAA
>NW_019524433.1:3995-6438 GCF_002814215.2 Seriola lalandi dorsalis | reverse complement strand
TGGTAAAAACCTGCTGAACGTCTGCTTCATAAGTTATCAGAGAAACAATCAGAACAAAGGTTAGCATCAATCTCAGCTCCAACTCTTCCCTGAGTCTCTGTCCTCCGTACAGTGTCGCTCAAACACTGACTTTAAATGTCAAACTGCTTCATTCAGTGTTTTTAACAGTTAGAATCACGGGGTCTGTTTGATTTCCTGAACCACTGACACTGAAGGATTCCAAACTGGGAGGAGTGTATGGTAATGGTGGTGAAGACAACAGCTCCCATGATCCCACACTATTTCATGACGTTACCCAATGTCATCTTCTGTTATTTATTTGATTGGGACCCCTAGAAGCAGAGATTACTGACTGTATGTTTAAGCCAATCAGGACAAAGTACTGTTGTCACAGATACAGCCAGAGGAGAGCGACTGCAGTTGCCTGACTCGGAAAACTGAAGGCGCTTTGCTTCTGCACAAAATTTTAATGTCATTTGACATGGTGATGTTGCACAGTGCCGGCAAAAGTCGGACAAGATTTCTAACCAGCATGCAAGTGTTAAGTCCAGCATGCATCACATCAAGTCAGTGCTCTGCAGCGGATCTCAAAATGTGGCTTCCTTTGTGTGTGTGTGTGTGTGTGTGTGTGTGTGAGAGACAGAGTCCTTAGTGATGATCACAGTCCTTTTGGTGTCACGTTTCCTATATAAGTAACAATCAAATATCAATGTAGAGGAGATGCTATGGGGAGCAATGACCGAGTAGGATGCACCTTGTAGTGGCTCTTGCTGACTTTGGGGATAAAACTTAAAATAAGGATGCTTTTATTGAATTTTTTATGACAGCCTTACTTAAGGACCGGACAGTGCTGAAGTCAAAGAAGGAAAACAAGCTGAAGAGTGACTCTGCCAACGAAGGCACAGGCGGAACCGCAGCCTTGCCTGTGGATGAAGTCAGTGAAGAGAGCACATGACCCCCATGTGACCCATGTGAAAATGTTATGTTAGCCATCATATCCTCTCTACATTCACTCTAAAAACGGAATTTGTGACAAGATAGGATTGTGGATGTTTTCGCTCACTCTGAGAACTGAAATAACTGCGTTGAGAACTGAAACCAAGGCTAACATCACAATACTCAAAGCTCAAGTCCACACACAAGCTTAGTCAGATACAAATATTATACAGGATTATTCAGGTGAAACCAAAGAGAGGGCTGCTGAAACAGTTTTTTCTTCTTGGAATGTCAAAGGAATCAATGAACCAGTTAAAAGGAGTAAGGTGCTGGCACATATAAACTATCTTATATCAGATGTTATATTTCTGCAGGGACTCAAATGTAAATGGATAAGCCAGGTTTATCATTTGTCCTTTCCAATTAAGACCAGAGGGGTAGCTGTTTTGATACGTACAGGAGGCATCATTCCACTACTGCTGATAAGGAGGGGAGATACCAGATATTTCCAACACCAAATTTGATTATTTTTCAATTATTCTATCATTTGTGTGGGATTATAAAATGCATGAAATAGGAAAAGCGCATCTTTGTAAATTTGGAAGTGCCAGCGCTCCCCTTGTTAAGACATAGTATTATTGGGCCACTAACATCTGTCCAATTGCCTACTAGTTGGATGATATGGCAGTTGAGATGGAGAGGGAAGACTGTTTCCTTTCACTGCCGGTGCAGACATTTAATCACCAATACCAATGAACAAAGACACGACAGTAACAACCCAATCATTTATAACATCATTTGGAAACAAATTGTGGGACATTTTAAGCTCATGACATTCTCATTCTTACTACCTATATTCTCAAATCCCTCATTTGCTCCTTCCAATTCCACCATTCCACATTAACTATTTAGTTGGCAATAATTTAAGTTGTGTATTTATAGACCTAGTATGAGCAGCAGTGCAAGCTGCTTTCCAATCTTCATCTGAAATTTGCAGTTTTCCCTACAGGCTTTCTCAGATGAGTAAGATGTTAACAAGTTGTAAAACTCTGAAGAGAGGAGCTTCTCTGTCTGACTTTGCGAGTGAACATGTAAATGCTAACGTGAAATTGTATCTTTAGTTTGTTTCTGTGACAACACTCCTATGAGCATGTGCCTCTATGACAGTACACATACCTGCCTGATATAAAATTCTCTTTTATATGAGATTAGAAATACACTTACTGTGTGTGTTGTTCATCTCTCTTGTATCTTGTATTTATGTTCACTATGTTCACTACAAAACTGTAACATTTGCTTCTCAGAATGTTTCTGTTACGCTGGAACTCTGCACAACTTATTTCCAACGTTATAAAGAAGATGACATCATGGCCCTGAGAGGAAGTCCATTTTTTTCTGTTTGTTTTTGTAATACTCATTTCGGCCACAAGAGGCTGTGTCAAAAAAATCTCTCTGAAGTTACACTGATGTTCAGGGCAGCTGGGTTTCCTGTCATTCCCCATCTGTC
>NW_019524433.1:1914-2837 GCF_002814215.2 Seriola lalandi dorsalis | reverse complement strand
TAACTGTGTACGGTGTCCTTGAGTGCCAAGAAAGGCGCCTTTAAATAAAATGTATTATTATTATTATTATTTTTGAAGACATGGTATTCTGTGTTTCTGTGGCTCACTGTAGCTCATCATCAGACTACAGCAGTATTATAAGTCTTTGTGTGACTATACAATAGAAGTATATTCAGAAGATGAAGAACAACAATCTCTCAGTTCCACTCCTGAAAAACTCTCTATATGGAACATCACAAAAACACTTCTAAGGCACTTTTGTTTCTCATTTAGTCGAATAATACCAGGAACATGATCAGACCATGTCAACATCTGAGGTCACAGAAAAACCTCCCCGTCACAGCCGGTGAGAGGCGTCAGACTGTGTGAGCTGCTGCCAACGTCGTCACAAGGTTTCATCACAGTCTTTATCCTGGTAGCAGCTGTTAGTGTTCAGACATGGTCACAACTCAAACTAATTAATAAATAAATAAATGTAGACATACAGAAATAAATAAATGTAGAAATGCATAAATAAATACATGTTAAATGTATGCATTTTTTTGCATTTATGTATGTATTTAATTATTTATTCCGTCATTTATTTATCTATTTATTTATACCCATGTCATTTTTCATCCTTCATAGTCTTGGACCTTGTTCTTCTGAAATGGTCGACAGTCACAGAATCTGCATTCACATCCCGTGGCACCATGTTTGTTAAGCAAAGTAAAACATCTGTAGTGGCAGTTTATCCTGCTCATGTCACAGACTTCGGTGTGACACTAAAGCCTTCACACCGCCCCGAGCACAATCTGTAACCCCCCCTACGTTCATGTAAAAGGTGCAGGACAACAACCAAGCATTCATCCAGGTGGGAAACCAGTCTGCTGCTGGTGTTTGCTCATTTGAATATTTCCTCATTTGTTTTCCTCACTTGAGCA
>NW_019524433.1:0-1399 GCF_002814215.2 Seriola lalandi dorsalis | reverse complement strand
GTCAGCCTGGTCTTCAAGATAGCCTTGGAGGTGGGCTCCCTGCTCGCCTTCTACTTCCTGTACAACGGCTTTGAGGTGCCCATACTGCTCCGCTGCAGCCAGAGTCCCTGTCCGAACACCGTGGACTGCTACACCGCCAGAGCCAAAGAGAAGAAGATCTTCCTCTACATCATGGGCTGCACATCCATCCTCTGTGTCGCTCTGAATGTTGTGGAGCTCATGTACATTACATGGAAGCAGCTGTGGAAGTGTTTCACCAGGCGCTACATCCCAGTGGAGGAGAGCGCCCTCAGCCACAGCCGGCCTCCTGTTTCCATTGTCAACAAGTTTGTCTCCGCTGAGCCCACAGCAAACACAGAGGACAGCAGCACACAGCCCACACGTGAAAACCAGCCCGTCCAGTCCTCATGTTCCGTCTCACAGTGAGACCGCGGTGAGAGCTGGTTTCCTTGACAACCAACACTGCTCACAGGAGTCCCTCTTCAACACCTGTACTACAAGAGAGGAGCTGTGGTAAAGCCGTGGTATCATCTGTCTAGTTACAGATGATGGAAAATATTATTTGACTCTAACTCCAGAGTGAAGTCTCCACTTAAAGACTGGAAGGTTGTGAAGATGTTTGTATCATGTCCTCTGTGAGGAGCTTTGTGAGGTGTGACATAATGACCTTGATGATGTCATACTAATGTGACAACGCTGATGTCATCAGGGTTATCTCAGGTCAGGCGAGGAGACTACTCATTTTTTATCCTACATTTTTTGCAGTTTGAAAGACGTGGGTGTTCACCAGGCAGGAAAGGTCCAATGAAAGATGCTATGACGTATCATGGGAAATGTAGTTTTACAATTTGGACTATACAGACACTATACAGTCAGGAGGCTGTCTCTTATACACATCTCCCACAGAACAAAGCAAACAGGACTGAAATGTTGAAATAAGATGACATGAAAGAAAAATAAATTAGTGGTAATAAAATAAAGAAAGTAGAGAAAGTTGAGTCATTAAAAATAATAATTAAATAGAAATAAGGAGCTCAGGAAATCTGAAAAATTATATTCAGACAGTTTATAGTTTCCTGTTGTAGGTGATTTTGACATTTCTATACATTTGTTAAATAGAGAAAATGAATGTTTAGGTTTTTACACAATGGGAGGGGCTTTGGTGAAACAACATTTATGTACAGACTATAGTATTTAGTTATGATGATAATATTTTTAACTATAAATTCAATCTGATTGTTCTTCATGACGACTCCTGACTGAAGCCTGAATCCATGAATATAGATTCATTCTCTTTAAATCAGTGGATCAGACAAGGATTTCCATCAGTTCTGGATGGTGTCACAAACATAAAACAGCTGCTCTGATCTTTCTACATTTATGTGGCTCTGCTGTGGTG
>NW_019524432.1:1794-2719 GCF_002814215.2 Seriola lalandi dorsalis | reverse complement strand
ATCCTCTTCATCCCAGAAGCTTTTAATACAGCTGATGCAGTAGCTGTGTCCACAGGGAATAGTCACCGGATCCTTCAGTAGATCCAGACAGACGGAACAAGAGAAGGTCTCCCGGTCCAGCTGAACTCCTTTCTGCGCCATGTCACCTCTCAGTGTCAACGACTGTCTGAGTTTCACTTCCTCAGAACTGAAACTAGTTTGAGCTCTGATCTGAACAACATGTGTCTCTGCAGTGAACAGGCCTCTACCACATGTTGGTTCCTCCCATCTTCAAACTGTAGATCTGAAGGGGAGGGAACAAGGAAATACATGAACAGAGTGGAGCTGGCTGTGTTTGAGAGCAGGAAGAAGAGGGAGGGTTATCAGGCTTTGACTCAGAGCAGGAAGAGCAGCGGTTTGATGAATTAAAAGAAACACACTGAAACATCTGCCAATGTGATGTTATTTTTTTGGAATAAAATAAAAACCTCTGTGTTTGGTAGAGTCAGTGGTGTAACAAACATCTGGGCATTTTTTTTTTTTTGTATGTGATTTGATTTGTTCATGTGTCCCCCCCCCCCAGTGTAAATAAAGGTGTGTTAGACTGGGTCTCAGCCAGTCGGTGGTTGTTACATCCCATTGTTTTGTTTCCATGTTTTTATGAAACATAATATAAGAAGCTGTTTGTCTGATCACCTGCTCGTTTCCTCTTTCTGTCGGGTCTGTGTTTGTCCAGCAGGTGTCGCCCTTGTCTCAGTCTGTCTCTGTGACTGTGACAGACTCATACAGTCATTTCATTTGTTTTAGCTGTAAAGACGTTTCAGTGATCAAACTTTTTCACAGATGAGTTTTACATCATCTCCAGAAGCTTTGATAGAATTTCTAAAACACTGAGACACACCGTCACACTGTGATATTAACTTTCTATCACCCATTTCAGTGGCAG
>NW_019524432.1:0-771 GCF_002814215.2 Seriola lalandi dorsalis | reverse complement strand
CAAGGAATAATTTCTCAACTCATAAAGTATAGGAAAAAATGTTAGCAGTTGATTTATCAATAGCTTATACTGCAGCATGTTTTATATATGTACTACAGTTAACTGTAACAACTTATACTGCAAAGTCTTATTCAACAACCTGCATCTGTGGAATTGCACACTGTAGCTCCTGATTAGTAAAGTAGTTATTTTTTACGCTGGCGCTGAGAGCTCAACACACTGCACCTTCAGAAAACACAAACACAAACACAAACACAAACACGCTGCACATTCAAACAACACAACAGGAAATGTTTCCAGGGTAATCTGAAAAGTGATGAACCTGGTTGGGACTTGCTGTTCAATGCACAATTGTGACTTTTGAAGTTAAAAGCTTCAATCAGGTTCATCACTGTTGAACTCTCTTTATTGACTGAGCGCACAAACAAAGTGTTGGTTATAAAAAGCAACAAGAGAAAGAAAACTCTGCTCATTTCTCTGTGACAAAGCTGTTTTAGTGAAGGACGCTGAAAGGACAGAGACTGACTGACATGTTCTCCTGCTCTGAACATCAACTCTGGACTTTGTGCTGCTTCAGGAGGAAACTGCCTCAGTTATACTCTCATATCAGTTTCACATTTTCTCCATCAGCTCTGAATCAGATCCTGGAAAGAAGACAGAGGAAAACGTTTGATTGATTCTTGAGGAAAATCAACTTTATTCATGACGTGAAGCTTCAGTTTGTTCACACACTGAGTCAGTAAAGTCTGTTCAATGACTCTCGTTCAGTGA
>NW_019524431.1:10133-15018 GCF_002814215.2 Seriola lalandi dorsalis | reverse complement strand
TCTCTGTTCTCTCTCTCTGTCTCTCTCTCTCTCTGTCTCTCTCCCTCTGTCTCTCTCTCTCTGTCTCTCTCTCTCTGTCTCTCTCTCTCTGTCTCTCTCTCTCTCTGTCTCTCTCCCTCTGTCTCTCTCTCTCTGTCTCTCTCTCTCTGTCTCTCTCTCTCTGTCTCTCTCTCTCCAACTACAAACTTGTACATAATGTAATCTTCACACACACACCTTCATTTTTTTCCCTCAAACTTTCATAAACTAATTTTTTAATTTCATCTTTTTTTTATCTTGTTTGAAAATATTTCAGGAATTATACAGATAAAAGAAAGAAGATCAACACATCTATTGATCAGTTGTCAATTATTAACAGGTACAGTATAATTATAGTGTCTCTCTCTCACACACACACACACACACACACACACACACACACACACACACACACACAGTAAATCATTTTCTATCAGCCCTATACATCTTTACACCTTCACCATGGCAACTGACGGAGAGGCGACGGCGGCCTTGGCTGCTTTCAGACTCTTATAATGACACTGGCCTTGTCACAACAATACGGCAGAGAGGGAGAAGCTTTGAGAACAAAGAGCTGTAAACTGTGTGTGTGTGTGTGTGTGTGTGTGTGTGTGTGTGTGACAGTCAGGGTCCAGGGAAAGTTATGCCTCTTGAGCTGTACACACAGTCAGAGGAGTCGTGTTCACTGACCCGTCTGTTCATCTGCTGAAAGACTGAAGATCTAAAATATGTAATAAAGACGTGATGGTGGGACTGAACATGAAGTCCAGTTATCTCATTGTTTCACAGCGCCTGACATCTCTTATGTCGTGTAAATACATTTTCAGTTCATAATGAAACAGGGACTGTGACTGTGATCTGTGTGTCGTCTTTTCTATTCCCTAAAATAACAGTGAAATTCTGCAGCACTGACTTCAGACCAGGTTTTTGTTGGTCACTTTCCACTGACTCAAGGTAACAGTGCTGGCGGGAAAATGGGAAGCGTGTCGTCTGAAACTAGAAAAGACAGGTGTGTCAGGTGTGAGGTAGAGGCCTTTCTAGGGTTGATATCACAGCTGATCAATAAATGACATTCCCAGTGGAGGCGTCACACGTCAGAGAACAAGTTTTCAGCAGCTTCAGTATGAACAGGATGAACAGTCTCTCTGTGTCAGACACACTGCAGCTGTTCACCACGCCCATAAACAGCCTCATATCACACACTGTTTTCATACCTGGACTAAAGCAGCAAACACTGACAGAAGATTGATCACTGCAAGACGAGCAGCTCAGTCCCAGAACCCTCCACATGTTCCACATGTTCCACATGTTCCTGCTTCTCAAACTGAAGCAGACGTGAACCAACAGGCGGCAATTCATCACATTAAATTCAGATTTTCACTGCAGTGAATTAGCCTGTAGCAACTGTCAGACACACACACACACTGTTGTACTACATATTGTACACTTACTCAGAAACACACACAGTGTGGATGAGAGAGCAGATGTCTCTGTGCTTTGTCATGCAGAACCATGTCTCACAGTGTGTGTGTGTGTGTGTGTGTTTGTGTGTGTGTTTTCAAGGATGCTGTATTGCACAAATCAGAGATGCTGTCAGTTGCATGAGAGACCCATTAGGCTGGTTTCAGTACAACACACACACACACACACACACACACACACACACACACACACACACACACACACACATGAAAGAGAATTATTCAGAGAGCACCTCTCTCTCTCTCTCTCTCTCTCTCTCTCTGCGTTTATTAAACTTTGATTTGTCTCCGAGCAGCTTTCACTGTATTTAATGCTCATTGTGCTGATGAAATATAATGATAATGAGAGGGAGTGTGTGTGTGTGTGTGTGTGTGTGTGTGTGTGTGTTTAGAGTAAATAAGAGCACGAACACTAAGTTTGCTGATAAGCTACAAGTGTGTGTGTGTGTGTGTGTGTGTGTGTGTGTGTGTGTGTGTGTGTGTGTGTGTGTGTGTGTGCTCTCTGAGTCTGTGCTCCATGTTAATAAGTCAAGGTGTTAGCGTTAGCTTGCGGGCTGGTGCAGGATGCTACAGGGATAGCAGCAGCTCTCTGCTTCCTCTCCATGCTGCAGAGCCTGAGGCTCTCTCACTTTAACAAACTGCATCAGTCACATAACTCTCTCTCTCTCTCTCTCTCTCTCTCCTTCCACCTCTGCTTTAATCTCACGCTCTCCATTAACAACTTTTCTTTCTTGAACAACTTTCCCTTTCCTTCCCTCTGTGATCTGACAGAACACACAGGTAGCAGCCTGTGCAGGAGGTGATCTCACCTCTCGTGCTTTTACATCTACAACTGAGACACAGACACAGACTCCTTTGAATTCCCGCCTTGTGTTGACCAGTCCAGTTTATCTCCGACCTTTTCTGCTGATGAAACAGTGAAATGAAATGAAAACCAAATGTTTTGCATAAAATAACTAAAATAACTGAACATCATGTGCAGAGATGTTCTGATATCAGTTTTTCTTTCCCAGTATCGACCCTGACATCTGAAGGTCTGAGCACAGAATCATTTTCCCAGCTCTATGCGACTGACCCTGGGTGGATGTGATATGACTGTTATTATATAGTTTATTGTACGGCTCAGGTGAAACCCTTTGAACGAATACATGAGTCACAGAATCTTTCTTTTATTCTCTGATTTGTCATAAAACAATAAATCTTGTAATAAATAACATTTCCTACTCTGGCCCCCCCCCGAACTAAAGCCTTTGTACTGTACATGTTGTCTTTGTACTGGTGGGACTTTACATGTTGCCAAACTGCTAACGGCTAACGGCTAACAGCTAACATTACACAAACTACCGAGTGTGAAACTATAAAATGTATTAATAAATGACATGGTATCAGATCAATGAAGAGACTCGTGTACTCGCAGATACTCGGTGCAGGATTTTAGGAAGTATCAGACCTTACAGATACTCGTATCAGTCAGAACAACAGTCATCATGCTGCAGTTAATGACGAGGACGTTCACAGGAAAGTAGTGAATGAAAAGCAGCTTGAGGATCAATATCCTGACAGACTGTGGAAAACAAGTGGATTGGCCACCTTCTCTCTCTCATGTGGCTCTTTCTCTCTTAATCTGATATCCAGTCTCTTGTCTCACCTCTCCTTTAATCATAAATATAAATAATCTCCTTTAATCATAAATATAAATAATCTCCTTGAATCATAAATATAAATAATCTCCTTTAATCATCTCTGCTCACAATCCAACTGCAGCTCAGTGGCTTCTAATAAAGCTCCAAACAAATATCAAATATCCTCATCCTGTCCTTAACTTTCACACTTCTCTGAGAGTGAGTGTGTGTGTGTGTGTGTGTGTGTGTGTGTGTGTGTGAGTGTGTGTGTGTGTGTGTGTGTGTGTGTGTGAGTGTGTGTGTGTGGATCTATTCCCACATGTCTCTGCTGCTCTCAGGCTGTTTGATTTGACTTCCTCTCTTCCCTCTTTCTTCTCTTCTTTCCTCTCGCCTCAAAACTTTTGCTGTTTATTTTACACTATTTCTGTCAGCCGCCTCTTTCTCTTCATTAATGATTCATACTTTGTCTCTCTGTTCCTCCTCTTTTTCATCTTTCTATTATTCTCTCTCTCTCTTTTCTGAATGCCGTATATGTTTTCCTTCCTCTCTTCCTCTCTACTCCTCTTTTAATCAGGCTCTTCTCCTCCACATTAACTCTGCCTCATTATATTCACCTGACTAAGGAGATTCTGGAAGTTCGCCTGCAGTCAGTTTCTCTCTGAGTCTCAGGTGGATGAGAACTCATTATGTGTTCCCAAATATCTGTTTAACCCAGTTAGAGCGTTGGCAGACACCTACGCACAAACGGCCACATCATAATTATTGGCTCTCTCTCTCAGCCGGCTGGCTTCTATCACCTCCTGTCGTCGCAGATATTTCCTGTCACATCCGATGTCCACAGTGTGTAAAACAGCAGGAGCATTTCCTGGCGCGGAGGTTTGAACACATGTAAATTAACATATATGAGCGAAGTAGAGAATCATTCCTCGCTGTGCTTTTTTACAGTTTATCTGATGTTTTCATTGGTGAAGTCAAAACACAATATCTGTGTCGCACAAACTGCTCAAGTAGTTTTTTAATCTGTGATTTAAAAATCAGGATGTTTAGAAATCAGATGAATGATTCATACACTACATACACAATGAAACACGACACCACTGACTTCAGACCAGTGTTTTGTGTTGGTCCATCACTTTCAGCCGCCTGGAGATACAACAACAATGTTCCTGACCACACCTCATTGAAGACGTGTCTGTTTAAGTGAGTTTGCTGGACGGGAGATTGACAACTGTCAGAAACTGTCAGAGACACGGAGCTGGTTGCTGCGGTGACGCACAGTAGAAAAGAATAAATGTAGATCTACTTCCTCTGTCTGATGCTCGCCCCAGACACTCTCTCTCTCCTCTCTCACTGTAGCTGCTGAAATCCATCCATTTTGCCACATGTACAGTTTAGCTAGGCAGGTGTTTACAGGTATTTTCTCTCATGCTGCGCCTCCCCTCAAGTTCTCTGGCGCCGCCCAGGCGCGCTCACTTTCCAACACTTTGAAAACAGTGGATCTGAACCAGGAAGTACGATTCATTATTTGTTAAAAGTAACTAATCATTTCATTTGGTGTCCTCCATGATTGATCCCATGATCCTTCATTGTTTTGAATAACATTCTGTCTGTCAGACAAATGTTCTCTTGCTCCGCTGTGAAAAGCAAACTGCAGGAGCTAGCATAGCGCGCAGGCTAACAACAAGACTGCAACAACAGTGACGCCTGTAGCTCCTAATGTTGTTAGCATCCAGCTCATGTAACGAGCTGTCTCTACGTTAGCCT
>NW_019524431.1:7278-9134 GCF_002814215.2 Seriola lalandi dorsalis | reverse complement strand
GGAGACAGGAAGGGCAAAGACGATTGTCAGTATTAATAGCCGTATTCTAACTGATACACAAAGAGCACATCTGAATACCATTATCACGTAGGACCAGGTAATTTATTTCATATGAAAATATCAACTGTCAGGACAAACAGTTCAAGGTGTGAAGAAATGCATCATGGGAAGGGAGATCATCTCCCTCAAGGTCAGTGTTCAAAAATACGTAGAGAGGTTCAGTGTTTATTATTTTACACCAGTGAAAAGGTTCAGACCAAACGGCCTGACGGGATTTCATCACTTCAGGGCCTTTGGTGTCACAGAGATCTTTAAGGTGATTGGGTGATTTGATGCTGCACATAAATAACTGCATGTTGTGTGACGGGGTAAATGTCTTGGTACAGGAGAGGAGAAATGTATTCTGGGAGATGTGAGCGTATATCTCACTGTGTCCGTCACTGTGAGAGGAGAGAGAGTTTCGGTGAAGTTTCTATGAGCACAGAAATACTGACTTTAAACTCAGTGCCGCTGAAGTCTGTTTATTACAGGATATTAAAAATGATTTCTTGCATAAATTCATATGAAATGTTTTACAGTCCAAATTACAGCTTCCTCCTGATTAGACTGAGTTCCATGAGATTTTAAGCACATTTCAAAGAAGCGAATCAAATCTAAGAATTAAAGCTGGAAGAAGAAAACAGGCTGTTTCTAAATGAACGTGGTTAATGAAGGTTGTGACTCTATTATAGAGTTGGAAAAAAGGGACAGAGGAAATTAACTGGTGAAGGAAATGAAGTCTTATTGATTTAGTAAAACAGAAATGATGAAAACCTTGTTATTTATTTACATCTGTGCTTTCAGGGGAAACTACACTCAGATCGAAATACTTTATTTTACAGTGTTTTAATTATTTTTAAAGACTTGAATTTGCTGCGTTTCATTTCCACTGTATTAGTCTGCTTAATAAACTGTGACCTTATGGCTGGAACAGTAAGTCAGTTAGGTTTGTATCACGTCTCTTACCTGATAGAGTCCGAAGTCGAGCCGCAGCGTGGCGACGTAGCGCGTCTCACGGCCGCTGCGAACGTCTCTCAGCTCCAACTGGAGGTCGTGCCACCGACCGTCTGCCACCTGAACCTGATCCAACCGCAGACGCACCGGTCGGGTCGAACCGCGGGTCACCGAGAACACCAGCTGACCGTTTATCACCTGACACACACACACACACACACACACACACACACACACACACAGACACACACACACACACACACACAAACAGCGAGACACCAGATAAGAGAAGGAACTGAAAACAGTGAAGGAATAAAATAACCTGTTTAGTGGATGACAGTGTGTGTGTGAGTGTCTGTGTGTGTGTGTGTGTGTGTCTGTGTGTGTGTCTGTGTGTGTGTGTGTGTGTGTGTGGGAGTGTGAAATCCAGTATCTTGGCTGCACTCACTGAGCTTGGCTGCCGTCTCTGGATGTAGCATTAGCATTATACATGATTTTTGTCTCATTTACAGGTTGATAGTTTCGTATTAAAACACTAAATAACCATGAGGCATAAAACCCATAATTAACGTGACGCTGCCGACGCAGCATCTTTTGTGCCACCTGCTGAGATTTGGCTTAAAATGAGCAGCATTAAATTAAAACACAATAATAATTGGTTTATGCTACAAAAGAGGAAGAAGGTGTCGCTATCTGTGTTTTAGCATTAGTGGAGCTAAAGCTCTCAGAGCTGCTGGCAACGGAAAACATCTCTTCAGCAGAGAGAGAGACAGAGAGGGGGGACTGGGGGAGAGAGACTGGGGGAGAGAGACTGGGAGAGAGGAGGAGAGAGGGGGAGAGAGGGGGAGAGAGAGACTGGGAGA
>NW_019524431.1:4114-6296 GCF_002814215.2 Seriola lalandi dorsalis | reverse complement strand
GTGTGTGCTCACACCTGGAACAGCAGGCTGGTGTACTGGCCGGCCTGAGCCTGCAGCAGCGTCCCCTCTCGTGCTCTGGTTCTGAACACCAGGCCCAGGTACCAGGGCGTGGAGATGGTCACGTCGTTCTTCAGGTCCCACCAGAGGGCGCTGTTTCCCAGGAAGCGGTGGGGGTGTGGCATCACTGAGGTTGAGGGTGAGAATGCGAGGGTGAATAAAAAAGAAAAGTCCCCGTTATTGATCAGAGTCTGGGATCATCGTTTTGTTTCAAAACCAAAATGGAAAAAAACGTTTTTAGTGTCAGAATCAAAAAAAATAAAAAACAGTCAAAATGATCCTTTTTCGTTTTTTTCCCTTTTTTTTTATCATTATTTAGTTTGAAACCAAAAACCGAATTAACATGGTTTTATTTGACTTTTTAATTCTAAACCAAAGACAAATTCACGTTCAGAAAGAGGAAGTGAAGTTTAAAACATTCAAAATAAAAGCCAACAGGACATTAAAGTGTAACATTTAGCAAGCAACGGATCTACGCCAGAGTAACGTTCGAAAGATGAATGAATGAATGAATGAATGAATGAATGAATGACTGAATGTAAAAAGTAATAATTTATTGTTTTGTACTTTTAATGTAATCATTCATTCATTCATTCATTTATGAATCTTCTATCATTACCCTGATATTGATCCTTTGCCAGCTTAATGTTACACTTTTATGTCCTCTTGGCTTTTATTTTGAATGTTTTACACTTCACTTCCTCTTTCTGAACGTGAATTTAGTTTTTGTTTTTTGATTCTGAGACAAAACAACAGATTTACAGTTTCTTTGTTGCTGAATAATAAATGAATGATGGATGATCTGATGATAGAGACTCGTCAGGCTCTGATGCTGTGAGCGGTTCATTGTGACAAAGACGGTGACACGTTCATTAAATTTGCTTTAAACAGTATTTTTGTGTTTTTGTTTCTGAGCTTGTTAAAAGACCAAGTAAAAACTGAAGTAATAATTATAAAGATGTAATATTTATTAATAAAGGAAACACAGAGTGTCAACAGCTGATAGACGAGACAGCTGCTGATTTAAAGAGTTTAAAGAAGACGTGCTGCACACGTCACATCCTGTTTTTAATTTACTTTCCTCCCTGATGATGACGATGCTGTTAGAAAACACTCTCACAACTTGTGAAGATTTTTCATCTTAAAATCACAACTGAATTTGCTCTGATTTCCCCGGAGGTCTGAACATCAAGATAAAAATGTCATCTCGTCACTCGTCACTTTTTCTGGGTCCAATTACACACAGGAAACAAACAGCTAGCTCACATGCTAACTGTAGCAACGCTGCAGTTTCCTGAATGATCTGTTTTCTCTTTTTGCTTGTGCTGATTCGTTAAAACAGATCAACACTCATTCACTCAGCTCTCCGTCACTGACATGCCGTCCGCTCATACAGCACAGGGTTGAACACAAAATGAGGACTGGACTAGAACGGCGGGAAAATCCTGAAATAACCTGAATGAATGAAAGACGGAGCATTTGTGAGTCTGAGTTCATTAAAAGAGCTGTGTCTTATTCCTGTAATTAATCTGCTGTGTAAATAAGAACTGTTTCAGTTTAAAGGTGTTACCTGGAGCATTTTAACATCTCTAAATGATTCACTTATTAATTAGGAGCTTAATTACTGGAATCAAATAAAGGCCGCTGATGCTGTATTTTTAAAAATACGACCACTCTCATCAAACTGCCAATTATCTGAGCCGCGGTCTCTCCTCATTGATAATCATTGATAAAATGAGACATGAGCCGTCGGACCACAGGAGGAAGATAAACCTCTCACCGTGGCTGCAGTCCTTCCCTCCGTACCCCAGGGGGCAGTCACAGGAGAACGTCTCCCAGCTCACCCTGCAGGTTCCTCCGTTCTGACAGGGGCTGGACTTACAGAAGGGCAGCTTGGCACTGCAGCCTATGAGAAGCAAGAGAGAGAGTTACATCATCGCCGATGTCACCGACATGTCTGCTTACACTTTGATCTGTGCGGTTTTCATCTGTGAATTACTTCTGATATTTAGATGATGATGTATGTTTAGACCCTGAAGTTATCACCCCCCCTGCTTCCCTCCAAAAACAGCCAATGGGATTTTTACAAACAACAGTTTCTGATCCTGAAAGGTTTAGTTCAGCA
>NW_019524431.1:0-713 GCF_002814215.2 Seriola lalandi dorsalis | reverse complement strand
GAGAGACAGAGAGAGATGAAAAGAGATGAACGTTAACACCACAGACTAACGAGCCCATCAAAGAGATGCAGGCAGACGTAATAAAGAAGATGTCAAACATTCGAGCCTCATTAGAGCCTCAGGTCCCCACAGACTTCCCTCCACAGTGACCTCATCACCCGACAGCAGTCTCAGGTTTTAACAGATTAAACTGATCAAACTGCAGAAAGGCTCAAACACACTGAAACACACTAAAGTCTGACCAGATCTTTCTCCCTGCTCCATGTTCACATTTATTTATTTACACAGTTGTTGTCATGATCTGCCCTGGTTCCACTGTTTTCAACTTTTAGCCTTTTGGTTTATTTCCTGTTTTATTTTGAAGTAGATTGTTGTTTTTACTTCCTGTCTTTGTCTGCCCCGCCCTAATGTCTCATGTCGCACTGTTTTGGATTTTAGATTTTCTGTTTCCTCGTGTCTCCTTTTCTTACTTTTTATTATTGAAACAATTTTTTCTGCCAGCCCAGTGTCATTATATTATATTATACAATATTATATTTTACTATACTATACTATATTATACTATATTATATTATATTATACTATATTATATTATACTATATAATACTATATTATTCTATATTATCATCTGGGGAAAAACTAAACGGCTAAAAAGCAATGTGATCATTTAATAATAATAATAATAATAATGATAATAATAATAATTGTAATAA
>NW_019524430.1:53643-54152 GCF_002814215.2 Seriola lalandi dorsalis | reverse complement strand
TTCAAGTGTCACATTTAACTGCAGCTGGTAAAGAAAAGAACATCTGGACCGGTCCAGATGATTTATGTCTCACATTTAAAACAAGACGAGGATCATCTGGTCCAGTCAAGGTTTAGTTACAACTCTGGCCTGTGTGGATGGATATTGACTATTGATTAAATATTGAATTTAAAATGTTGATTAGCTGAGCTCGGACGACTGTTCCTCACACACAGAAGTGATCAGCAATCATTCAGGGAATCAATAAAGAACTGGATTGATCAGCAGAACCAATAATGTTTCAATAAATTTTATCAATCCTCTTCCTAATTACAGCAACACTGAACAGCTGGATAAGAAGTGTGGGGTTCCCGCCAACACACACACACAGACAGACACACACACTGCAGTCTGCAGACAGGCCAGGAGGTTGTAGTTCAGATCACAGTGTGTGTGTGTGTGTGTGTGTGTGTGTGTGTGTGTGTGTGTGTGTGTGTGTGTGTATAAATAGCTTCAGTTCATGAGGCGAG
>NW_019524430.1:49419-50642 GCF_002814215.2 Seriola lalandi dorsalis | reverse complement strand
GAGGAGGAGGAGGAGGAGGAGGAGGAGGAGGAGGATGATGATTTGATTTACAAAGACTGAAATAATCTAAGAGCGTAACGTCTCTGCACAGACGCAGATAAACGCTCTGTTTGTTGTGGATGTGCTGAATCTATTCTGGTCGATTCTGCAGCAGCTTGTACATTCACAACAACAAGTTAAGACGTGTGTGAGTCTTTGTACCTGCAGAGACTAAAGCCGAGGACTCACCTGAACACGCTGACACAGAAAGGTATAACACCTTCCAACAGGTAGAAACTGTTAGAGCTGAAACTAAATCCCAGAGGAACAAAATTCTCACGTCTGACTGTTTCCAAAAATATACACACACACGTCCGTTGTTTCACATCATTAAAGTATCGTGAGAAATAAAAGAAGCCGTCGAGGAACAGAGTCGTCTGAGAGACACTGTGACAAATCAGCTGTTTGTCTCTGACAGAGGACGGTGGTGTATCAGGATCAAAACCAGATCAAGGCACGTCTTCAGTCAGTGTTCGTACCGCGGCTGAACATCCACGGAGAAACTGCAGTTCCTCTGATGACCACTAGAGTCTGGCTCCAACAGTGAGTCAGTCCCCATGTTACTGTTTGCACAAGGTGCGTTGACAGTCTGCCGTCCTGGAGCTGCACTGTATTACAATCAAGTCAATTAATCAATTAGTCAATTGGTAGAAAACTAATTGCAGATTAATCTGATAACTCATTAATGATTTGGTTCATTTTTTCAAGAAAAATTGCCAAAGATTTACAGGTTTTCAGACATTTGAAGAACTTTGTGTTTTTGGACATTCAGCTCGACACTCAACTTTTGTTTAGGGCGTAAAATTTTAAACATTTTATGGACTAAACAATCAGTGAATTGAGGAAATAATCAGCTAATTAATTTATGATAAAAACATTTGATGGCTGCAGCCCTCACTGCTACTAATGTTGACAACAGAGAAGATTTTCCCTCAGTCTCTCCTGGTAGACATGACGTGTTGGCCTCAGTCGTTCACAAGAAAAATGAGAGACTCCGCCCACTTTCATACCTCCACACAGCTGACCAATCACAGTGTGAGGTGGCTGTGAAGGTTTCAGATGCTGTTAGACACTCTGTCGTCAGTATAATGGTGCTGAAGAGTCCTGCAGCTTGAGCTAAATGCTAACAGCAGCATGCTAACATGCTCACAGTTACAATGCTAACAGCAGCATGCTAACATGCT
>NW_019524430.1:47239-48926 GCF_002814215.2 Seriola lalandi dorsalis | reverse complement strand
CCCACGTTGTTGGACGCCACACAGCTGTAGGCCTGTCTCTTATACACATCTGATTCAAGATTCAAGTGATAAATTTTGACAAAGGTTATTATCATTAATTAAAACAAAAAATACACTTTAAAATAAAAACAAAAAAATCACTGAAACTGTTTTGTGTCTTTACAAAACTACAATAGAACAAAATTATAAAGGAAAATGTCTTTAGTTTTGGTTCTTTCAGACACACAGACACGTGTTGTTGTCGTTTGTTCATCTGTTTCTCAGTGAAAACATTTTTAAAATGAATCTTTTTGAATCTGGCCCTGACAAATATTCATACTTATATTATATATTATATATACTCATATTCAAAAACACAAAACAAAAACTGAAACTAATAAAAACTAAAATAAAACTAAACATTTTAAAAAAGTGAAAACTAAAAGTGCAAACCTGCTTAAAAAACTAATTATAATAAAGTGAAATTAAAAACAAAATGTCAAAACAAAATGAAAATAAAAACCAAAAAATCTATAAAACTATTATAACCTTGATTTTAACACATACACCTGAGTACTGCACATTAAGCACATATATGAACAACACAACACTGTATTACGGAACTAAAACACACTGGAACTATTCTCCACGATGCAGTGGATGGTTTATCTTTTTTGTCTCCTCAAGTTATGTAAAGTTAGAAACATAACAAGAAAACAGCTTTAGGGCAAAGATGAATCGATTCATGTATTATAAAATACAACGACACAACAGGAGAGTCCAAGCTGCCATATTTAAATACCTTGTTTTATCTGAGCAACTTTCCAAAACCTGAAGATGATCAGTTTATTCTGCTATAAAACAGAGATTATGTATTTATTTATTTAACGATTAATCATATTTTAATGCACACTGCTGTGGGATATATATAATATGGAGTTTTTGTGTTATTATGTGACTCTAACTTTTATATTTATGATTCTTATTTAAATTTTTCACATGTTTTCCAGGACGTTTTCAGCATCATGTTGGTCAGTTCATGTTCAGGTGGATCATGGGAGTTTTCTATGGCTAATATATACATTTTTCACATTTTAAAAGGTTTTAAACATCCCATCATTTGTGAATAATTGATCATGATCAACCTTCCTGCTGCAGAAACAGAGAATAAAAGCTTCCTGTTGTGAAATAAAAAGCTGCAGAGCGACTCGCTGCCTCCACCGGCTGCAGAAAAGCAGCTAAATGCAGAAATAATAATGAGGGAGATAAAAATAGCTGAGTCGACCTCTGTTAAGCTGACATCATGTAAATCCCATCAGCCCCTGGGGCAGGGCAGCAGATCTACTGTACAGGTCAGAGAGCTGCAGTCTGAGCTCAGAGAGGAAAATGATTTATTTATGATTTACATTCATCCAACTGTACAAGGTAGAGAGAGATTAAACTGAACTAATACAGAGAGGAAAATTGCATTTATGCAGTATTTTATATCAAGTATGGAAGACTAAGTCAAAATTGTTCGACAGTTATAATAATGAAGCAAGTCAAAATTGTATTTTTATGTCATAAACATAAGATCGATCAACTGCTTTTCTTTTATGTCATAATTTAGATTTAACATGCATCATTTTTGTTTTTGTAAAAAAACGAAACTTACACAGATATAAATGAAGTAGTAACGAAGACACAAGTGTAGATAATGAAAAAACTA
>NW_019524430.1:43961-44602 GCF_002814215.2 Seriola lalandi dorsalis | reverse complement strand
AGTACAGGTGTGAGGGTGGGTGTGTAGTACCTGTCCTGTTGCTCAGACTGAAGTGGGCGCTCTTGTCTCCGATGCCGCAGACGTTCCTGACGGAGGAGATGCAGGTGTAGTCGGCGTAATCCTGAGGACGGAGATTTTTCAGCTTCAAGATCTTCGTCTCGCCCTGAAACACAAACAAGCTGCTTGTTCTGTATCTAAAAAGATCCTGATTTATTAATTCATATTTTCAAGTTTCAAGAGTTTTTAAAAAAAAAATAGGATAAATAAAAAAATCATAAATAGAATAACAGAATACAAATTGAAATAAAATAAAAAAAGTATTTCAATAGAATTTCAATAAAATCAACAATAATAGTAAATGTTGTAGAAATTGTACAAACTTTAGAGATGAATCAAAAACTCCACTGAGTCTTTGATGCTTTTTTTTATCCAAAAAAACTGGAGTAAATGAACAGAAATAAGTCTTTGATTTCAGCTGATCAATCACACTCCTCCTCTTCTCCCTCAGTTCTCCACCTCTCCTTCTTCCTCCCCCTTTTCCTCCCCCTCCTCCTCTTCCCTCCTCCTCGCTGCCAAATCTCTCTTATCTCCTCTGGCAGCCTCGGCGCCGCCTCCCGCCTTACGGACAGATGAGATGAGAT
>NW_019524430.1:38183-43003 GCF_002814215.2 Seriola lalandi dorsalis | reverse complement strand
ACTTTTTCACAGGCCACCAGTGGAACGTAAAGGTCTGTAATACATGGGACATCAATGTGATGGAGGAACCTTCAGTTCAGACACTGACGACGCTGTTATTTCTGGATCTGGATGAAATTACATTTTGATTATTTTCCTTTTATTTACTAAAATATTGATGATATTGATTGATTGGTTGGAGGGTTGACTGGCCGGCCCCCGCTGCTAAAAATAAAACTTCAAAAGGAAACACTGATAGGATATTCATATTTTAGTCTGTGTAAACCTGTCGAGGTTCTGGCGTCTGTGTGAAGCTGAAACTGGACAAAAATCAAACTCTTAACTATTTTTGGACAAAGCTGATGGACGAGCGCCTGAAGCCTCGAGAGGAATCACAGAGTGAGAACGAGACTAAAGAGAGTTTTAACAGCGAGTCCTGAGAGAGAGCGACGTCACCGTCTCACCACACACACCTTTTACAATCTATAAAAATCTGAAATAAACAAAACAGCAACATTTTCATTTGTAGACTTTCTGTCTACGGGCAAATAAAGTGGAACCTGAGTCACTGAGGAAATACACAAAAACTGTGATGACAAAGTGATTAAATGGGAAATGACTTAAAGAGGACAAACATGTTTCTGAAATTAATATCTATTAAATCACTCCTACAACTTTGTACCTAAAAAAGCCTTTTATTGGAGCTGGGCTGACGCTTATTTTTCAGTTTACATTTTATGTAAATGATTTATTTATTTGACTATTTTTATCTTATTTTTTGTATATGGATCTTTTTAAATCTATTTTCCAATCTCACAACATGAAAGGAAAAAACATCTTTCCTACAATAGAATATAATAATTACAATTAAAATAATTTAAACTTATTCAATTTAATTGCATGGTACTGTATTGATTTTATTGTATTTTATTTTATTTTTATATTTATTTTTTTGTGTTTTTGCAGATGAGAAGATAAAAAAAAACGGACCAGATTTAATGACGTTTCTTCACCTGTGTAAAAAACGGTTCGTAGATCTCCACCCCGGAGTCGGCGCCCTGCGTCAGCACCTCCCTGCCTCTCCTCCAGGTGTAGTGAACAGGTGGGTTGGAGTTGGCGACACAGCGAAGAAACACCGTCCTCTCAAAGTAGAACTGCTCCTTCGCCTCTCCGACGCTCTGATGCACCGTTATCACCGGGTCGTCCAGGTCTGAGGAGGAAAGTCTTTAAATATTAATAACAGACAACAGACCAAACTTCACAATATATATACGTTATACATATAGAACAGATCGGACTTCAGGATGTGGGTGTGTCTCTCTGTATCGTCTGGCTGTATGACAGACGGAGGCTCGTATCTCCAGACCTGGACACATGATCCAAACCTGTCTGAGCAGAACCGCAGGCCGGACAGAAGAGGAGAATGTTCTTTATGTCATTTAGGACGTTTCTTTAAACGTTTCCCAGGTTTGAGGAACCAAGTTCATTTATTATTTGCTGGACTGTTTCACAGGTGACAGGTCAAAGGTCAAACCTGGCTCCAGGATGAGAACACGTTTGGTTTTACTTTCATCTCATCCACCATGTCAGTACATTTTTTACACAACCTAAAGAAGGTTCTATGGATCCTTTAAGAGGTTCTAGTGGTTACAGAGGAGGTTCTGGATCATTTGGGATGGTTTAGTGGTCGATACAAAGGTTCTAGAGGTTCTTTAGGTTGTTGTAGGGGTTGTTTAGAAGGTTTAAGTGTTCACTGAAGAGGTTCTACAGATGGTCATTAAGAAGGTTCTGGTGGTTACTGAGGAGGTTCTGGATCATTCAGGATGTTTTAGAGGTCAGTGAGGAGGTTCTAGAGGTTCCCTGAGTTTGTCTGAGTCTTTTGGAGATTCTAAAGGTCATTGAGAGAACATAGTTTTCTCTTGACAAGGTTCTAGAGTTCTTCTAGAAGGTTCGGATGTAGAGGTTGCAGTACCCACTGATGAGGTTCTACTGGTTCCCTATGAGTATCTAAGGTTCTTTCTGATGTTTTAGTGGTCCTTGAAGAGGTCCTAATAGTCCTCCAGGGGGGTTCTAGTGGGCCTTTGTGGATTTCAGGGCCCGTCTGGGTGGTTAAACACCAAAAGAGGAACGTTCTGTAGTAGAACCATGTTTATCTCTCCAGTGGAGTTCAGTACACTTGAGGAATTTATGACAAGGAGACAAGATGTTCTGGAGGCTCGTGGTAGAACATCACACTACTGACACACTTTGGGTTCCATCTGTCTGAGGGGAACCACGGTTCTAACAGAATCAGACCCAACATCACTGTCACCTGCAGCTCAGATGGAAACAGTCACAGAAACAAAGACGGAGGACGTTCCTCTGAATTTACTGTTGTTCATCTGTTCCAAACAGTGGGGCAGTTTTCCTGTGTTGGGGGTAATTACTGCAGAGCCAGAGGCTTTTTAATTGGCTGGAAGCACAGCGAGCTCCCCGATCAGCTGACAGCAGCCGGCCAATCGGAATCCACTGCGTTAATGAGTCCAGTTTTCAAGCCACCACCGGCAGAGAGGCTAATCGACGCTAATCCGCTTCACACAGAGCAACGCCAAAGTCCGACCTGCACCCTGAACACATCAGTAGCTGCAATTACACAGAGGCCGACCCCACCTGCTGTTACCTCCCATAATGCACTGGGAGTGATGCTGTATCAGCTGCAGGTCAGGGTGGTGTTCAGGGACTGCGGTAATGATTTATCCTGTTTCCTCCTGCAGCTTCGCAGAAGAAATCTTGTGTAAAAGCCTGTGTGCCCTGAAGGAAGCAGTCAGCCGTGATGCGTTCAGGTACCACTTCAATCCCTGTAATCCCAGTAAGAAACATCCTCTAGCATGTTATGGCTTTCATACAACAACACTCTCAGTTTGCAGCGATTCTCTCCTCTTGTTCGTCTTTGGAGGAAACTTTTCAGGCAAAGTACATGAAGGGGAACGCTGCATAAAAACACCCGAGGACGCCTCTCTACTGGCTTTACTGGGATTTTTAACGTCCCAGTTGTAGCTGTAAACATGAACAGAAGCTGACGTCTCCTCAGAGAGAAACATCCCTTCTCATGTTTGCTGTGACAGATCTTCAGCCAGCAGCGCTCCGGGGGAGAAACACCGCCGCCGCAGGAAAACAGCTCCGCGCTTCGTTTCCACACATGTAGGTCGACAACAATCAGCAACGAGTCGCACAAATAACAACACAAAGCGTTTGTCACACGTGAGGAGGAGACATGTAGGTCAGCGGGAGGTTTTAATACCATCAGCTGACTGAAAACAGCAGCAGGAAGTCAGTGACTGCTCTTTAATCCAACAGACCTGAGGCCTCAGTCATCAACCATCTCACGATCTAAAAACCAGTTAATGAAACAGTCATTATGCTAAGCTAAGCTAACCAGCTGCTGGCTGTAGCTTCATATTTACTGTGCACACATGAGACTCTCAGCAGGAGGAAGAGGATTAACCTGAATGAAGTAAACACACAGAGGAAGTCTGCAGCTTGTTTTGATTTGTTCCTGCCAGAAAAAGTTTTTCTGCCAAAAAGAACCAGGACGCCGCGCGGCTGCTCGGTCCTGCAGGGACGCCATGTGCTCTCATTTACATCCTGCAAAGCCTCAATCACAGAGATGATTCAGTTTGGTCCAAGACAATCGTTTATCAGCTGATCGTCATCGAGTGTTTCTAATCACGCCGTCTCCTGCAGCTCCAGACAGGTCAAGGTCAAAGTTCACAGAGATGTGTCAGACTCATCTGTTGTGTTGGTCCGTACAGACAGGTCTGATGTCGGACAGACAAGACATTAGACACCTTACCCCAGACTAACTCAGGTCCATTGTTACTATGGTAACAATCAATGACACCTGCATCCAACAAAAACCAGGAAACATGGCTCATGATTTGTGACAAAGAGAATCACTCGGTTGGCAGATAGCCCCGCCCCCCCTGAGTCCGGCTCTTAACCTTTAGAGGTCGAATGGCATTTTCCCGCTTTCTACATTATTTCTGAAGTTCACCTTTTAAAGGCATCTTGCATATAAAGTAATACCCAAGTGTTTTACGTCACAGTTCTCAGAACAATCTCAGCTCTCTGTCATGAGGCGCCTTTTTGTCGTAGAGCAAACAGATCATTTGGCCCAAATGCTGAAAAGTTGAAACCTGGATTTGGAAATTCTTCAAATCTCTTGAAAACAAACCTTCACTGATTGTTTTGTTGCTTGAAATGGATTTACCAAAGTCTGTAGGTTCATAAAAATAGTGCAACGTGTGAGTAAAATAGTAGGTAAATGCCTAAAATGAAATGAATAATTGTCGTCTTGTCACTCGATGGGTTATGTTCGATCTCGCAAGAATATACGAGGGAAAGTGGAGAGTCGACAGATTCTAACAACATTCAAACCATATTTCCACGCTGCATTATCACAAAGATATTAATAGAAACGTCCATCGACCTCAAAAGGAAGTTTTTCTCTCCCCGGTCACTAAGTTTTGCTCCTGGTGGAAACCGGCTCTTTAAGACGTTACGAGTCTTTGTGGCGTTTCCTGCGTCACCGACACCCGTGTTTTTTAACATCGTCATATTTGTGTTTTGAGATTGTGTGAATGTGTAAATGAAAGATTGTTACACACACTGAGGTCTGAGCATAAAACAGAGAGTGTGTTCTCACAGTAGACGTCGACTCGTATGGAGCGGATGGCCGGAGACCCCAGGCCGTTCTCAGCCTTGCAGTAGTAGCGCCCCCCCTGGTGGCGGCTGATGCTTTTTATCCTCAGAGTCTCGTTGTGCAGAGAGGAGTCGCCCTGACGGTCCGAGGCTCCGCCCGC
>NW_019524430.1:33522-35175 GCF_002814215.2 Seriola lalandi dorsalis | reverse complement strand
GTGTGTGTGTGTGTGTGTGTGTGTGTCTGTAGTTAATTGACAGTAAATGAAGATGCAGTCTGAAGCAGCAGAGGTTTTAATGAGCTTTTATTGTGACATCACAGCTGGGAGAGAAACAACACGAAGCCCCCGACGCTTTAAATCCTTTAACAAGCAACTATCTGGATTAAAGATTGAGCTTGTTGCATTTTGTCCCACTTTATACCAACACAGTGAAGAACAGGCTGTTTACTGTCACGGAGTGTCTGAAGGACACACACACACACACACACACACACACACACACACACACACTTCATCAGGTTGAGCCATCACCCATCAAATCCTTTACAATATTTACAACATGACGGCAGTGAGGCCCAATCACAGCTGAGACAAAGACCTGGACGTGATGATGTAACTGTGACATCAGCAGGATCTACAGGAGAACCTCCGCTGCTCTAAACCACAGATAAAGATGGACGTCGCCTTTGTGACGTCACCCACAGGTTTCTGAAGCTCAGAGTGAGCTGCTTCACCGTCGCTCTCTTGGCAGTGTCCGACTCCGCCCCCTAACTCCCAGCTAATCCAAATATGGGCAAAGAGGAGGGAGATGTGTGGAGCTGAGAGTCAAGCATTCGCTCACCCACCTGTCACTCAAAGAGGCCACACCCTCAATTATCCACAACTTTAAGCCTTAATAAAATGTAAACAGCAAAATATTACTAATGATAAATGATCAAAGAGTCCAGGAGAGTCCACCTGGGGGAGTCGGGTTCCTCTGATCCTGATCACACAAACCAGAGCCAGTGTGGACGGGACGAGGGACACAGGACGTCCAGGTGTTTGTGTTCAGGTTTAATTAACATTAAGGACGAGCTGCGTTCACAACACCTCCCACTCTCCCTCGTACGTCTGACTTCTCTTTCACCATCTTCATCTTCCTGCCTCTCTTCTTCCTCACTCAGAGTAAATCTCTCTCTCTGTCTCTCTCTTCATTCACAGACAGCAGCAGCGTCTCGTCCTCCAGGGTTTCCTCTTCTTCTTCATTTATGAAACACAAAGGCGTCGCAGCAGCTCGTCTCAGCAGGAGCTCTGGCACTTGCAGCACGCCGCTGGGGATGATGGGAGGGGAGGGGGGAGTTTATTACTGTGTGCTCTGCAGAGTCAATACGGGCGGTGTGTGTGTGAGTGTGTGTGTGTGTGTGTGTGTGTGTGTGTGTGTGTGTGTGTGAGAGAGGTTTTTTCTTTCATTCATTCATCCTGTGTTCTGTGATGAACTCAGGTCTCTGAACTGGTTTCTCTCTCACTGTAAACCAGTGAGTTAAGGACCAGTTCTCAGCCCAGGTCCAGGTCCAGGTCCAGGTCCATGTCCAGATCCAGGTGTTTAACCCTGATTCAGATTCAGGACTCTGTGAACCTACCGTCTCTGTGAAACCGCCACATCCTGAACATGATCGGACATCACTGAGTCCGAGACGCTCAGGAGAACGAATTAACTTTGATTCCCGTGAGAACAGACCCGTCGTGATGTCGTCGTATGTGAGGAGGCGGTGAGGCTGTGTGGTCTCGACTCCGGTGGTGATGGGAAGAAGAGAAGGCTGGAGACGCCACGAGTGAATCTTCACAGGAGCTGATGACACGGCGGCGGCAGACCCGGACTACGAGTCGCCT
>NW_019524430.1:30855-33502 GCF_002814215.2 Seriola lalandi dorsalis | reverse complement strand
TGTGTGTGTGTGTGTGTGTGTGTGTGTAAGAGAGGCTTTTTCTTTCATTCATTCATCCTGTGTTCTGTGATGAACTCAGGTCTCTGAACTGGTTTCTCTCTCACTGTAAACCAGTGAGTTAAGGACCAGTTCTCTATCAGCCCAGGTCCAGGTCCAGGTCCAGGTCCAGGTTCAAGTCCAGGTCCAGGTCCAGGTTCAGGTCCAGGTCCAGGTTCAAGTCCAGGTCCAGGTCCAGGTCCAGGTCCAGGTCCAGGTTCAAGTCCAGGTCCAGATCCAGGTGTTTAGCCCTGATTCAGATTCAGGACTCTGTGAACCCACCGTCTCTGTGAAACCGCCACATCCTGAACATGATCGGACATCACTGAGTCCGAGACGCTCAGGAGAACGAATTAACTTTGATTCCTGTGAGAACAGACCCGTCGTGATGTCATCGTATGTGAGGAGGCGGTGAGGCTGTGTGGTCTCGACTCCGGTGGTGATGGGAAGAAGAGAAGGCTGGAGACGCCACGAGTGAATCTTCACAGGAGCTGATGACACGGCGGCGGCAGACCCGGACTACGAGTCGCCTCAGGAACAGGAAACCTTCATTTCTCCGTCTTTCCAGCTTCTTCTTCTCTCCTCCATTTACGGTTTGTGAATGTGGGAAACAGCGTCCGGAATAAGTCTCGAGAATCCACAAAGTTTAAGATGTAGAAAAATTAAATTATTAGATTGTTTTAACCCTGAAACACCGAAGGTCCCGGTTCACAGATCATCTCAACGGACTGATCAGTTTGAGGAAGTGACAGTGACAGGAAGTGAAGATGTCTCACTCTGCTGGGAAATACAGGAACTGTCTGACTGTGAAGTTACAGAGTGGAGCCTCTTCCCTCACAGAAGATCTTTGGTTGAGTTCAAACAACACGTCAGTAGCAGGTGATCCGCTCTCTGACATCACAGCCACCTCACTGATTGGTCGGCTGTGTGGAGGTGGGGAAGTAGGCGGGGTTTTCATGTAAACAGCTAACTACACTGTGGATGCCCCCTCCCCCACCCTATCCCCATCATCATCATCATCATCATCATCATCATCAGGTGTGGTTACCTGTGGGCGGGGGTGTCCCGTCACCAGACACTGCAGCTCCAGGGTCTCTCCCTCTCTGATGGTGTAAACTCTCTCAGTGTAGCGCTCCTCCTCCACGTTACAGGCCTGACCTGAGTGCACGATCCGCACTGTAGGGGGCGCTGTGGGCGACAACACACACACACACACACACACACACACACACACACAGACAGGGATAACAGGTGAGAGTGTGTCGGACAGATAGGAAGAAGTTTCAACACACAGGAAACTCAAACCTGCAGCAGAAGCAGAAGGTGACACTTTATGACGATAGAAAAACACGATGAGGCAGAATCTCTTCCTCCACTCGGACCAGCTCCGGGTTCCGGGTTCCGGGTTCCGGGTTCCGGGTTCCGGCCCCGTTTATCCAGAGTCCAATCAAATATTAAGCATTTATGTGAAATCATGATTTCTGTGTCTCGAGTTATTGTGATGTCACCGTGACCTTGACCTTTGACCTTTGTCCACCAAAATGTAATCAGTTCATCCTTGTGTTTGAATGTTTGAGGCGTAACCGAGACATCGTGTCCACGAGACGTCGACCTGAAAACAACATGGCCGCCGCTCTGACTGCCGCCCGTTAAAGGTTTGAGATTTCTTGTTTGACAGTGAGACGCACGACAACGATAAAGAGATGAAGGGACCTCGCTCAGTCTGACGGCCGATACGGGAGGGGTGGGGCCCTTCTACCTGTCTACCTGAGGCCCCGCCCACTGAACTCAGTGACTGTAACAGCATCGTCTCTTTAAAGACTGAAACTTTTCCCCTCTCATGATTTAAACTGTTTAAACTGATTCTCGTCTTTCCACAAAACAAACTTTAAACCTGCCGCTGCTCTGATCCTCCCACTCGCCGCCGCCGCGACACACAAGTGTTTCCTGACAGAGACTGTGTCTTTACCTGCAGCTGTCAGACTCAAACAGCTCTGTGAGTCTCTGCGAGCTGAGTGGGCTGTTACGGAGCCTGCAGGATCATCTCTACCTGTTGTCATGGGAACCACGCGGCAAGATGGCAGTGTGGCGTTTGAGTCCCTGAAAACTCCAGTAAAGAACAGCGTCTTCTTGGAGCTGGATCATGAGGACGTCAGCTGGTCCTGAACTATAGTGTGGTGGTATATACAGTGGCTTCTAAAGGGGCGGGGCCACGCCTCAGGTGCTACAGCAGGACCCTCCGAACCAAGGTCACATCAGGAACATCGTCAGGTGTAAAACCTGCTTTATCAAGTACGCTGATGGTGATCCGCTGCAGCGTCAACGATAACAACAACAACATATTTTAAATGAAAAAAATTCAAATTAAAACTAAAAAACATTAAAAAAAATTTAATTTAAATTTGAACAATTAAATTGCAAATTTCTAAAATTCAAAGCTGAGTGAAGGAGAACGGCCGATAAAACAACAACGACATCACGTCTCAAACACAACAGGAAGTGGATCCACATCAGTCACTTCAGTTTCACTGATTTTCATACCTGCAGGTCCAGGTGATGTGTGACGGTCCACCTGGACCTGCAGGTAATGACGGTCCACCTGGACCTGCAG
>NW_019524430.1:26628-30283 GCF_002814215.2 Seriola lalandi dorsalis | reverse complement strand
AGAGGAGGTGTGGATGATCTGGTTGTCCTACTTTTTCTCACTTTTTTTATTTTTAGATTCTGGATGGTTTTTTCTCTCTGTCCTCCGATGACTCTGCGAATGTTTCCTGCTGATGTCATCACACACACACACACACACACACACACACACACACACACACACAGGAACGTTTCAGCAGAACCAGAACAAGAGTGGCTCAGAGGAACTGCAGAACTGTTCATCAAAGAAGAACCAACCAGACAGAACGAGTGTGAATAGAACTGAACCACCGGAGAGTTGAGATGTAACCATGGAAACACAGAGTAGAACCAGAACCACAAGAAACCAGAGAAGAGTTCATCTAGAACCATAAAGAAACACGCTCAAGTAGAACCAGAATAGATCCAGACCTATAAACCCTTTAAACCTGAACCCACTTTAGACCTGAACCCACTTTAGACCTGAACCCACTTTAAACCTGAACCCACTACAGACCTGAACCCACTACAGATCTTGCTCAGGATTCACTTTGCTTCACTTTGATTTTCAACTTCTGGAAAATCAAATGAGACGTAGACACAGAGGGAGGAGGGTTTTCTGGGTGATGGTGATGATGATGATGATGATGATGATGATGATGATGATGGTGGTTGACTCCTGTTTGTCCTGGTCTGTTTCTCCGTACTTGAACAGTTCAACACAAACACATAATATAATATAATGAATATTTAACATGAAAGAGACGAGGTGTGACAGCTGGTTACAACTGGACTGATCTGAATAAAGGCAAAAATGCCCAAAAAACAAGAACTTCAAAAAAGCTCGGTGACTCACGGTCGCTCTTCAGGACACGTGACGTCTCTGAGCAGCTGGAAACTCTGACTGCTCACCTTTGTTTCTTTAATAACTTATGAAGCAGAGGTTTTTACCAGCAGCTGAATTATTCACAGAGGTTTCCTCCTCCACAACAAACAGACCAGGGGATTAAAACTGGTAGAAACACTGAATACAGCAGTTTACACGGGACGTCTCCAGCAGCCGGAGCTCAGCTGTCGAACGTTTCCTCGCCTTGTTTCTCGGAGAACTTCAGGTCCAGACGTCCAGCGACTAAAATCATCTGCTTCAAATAACGAGCTGAAAACACCGAGCTGTAAAAAGTGTCTGTGGCTTAAATCTACATAAGAGTCAATGTTGAGCTTCTGTCAGACCAACACACTGACACATGATCATAGAGGAGATGATGTCATCAACAGGCGACCAATGAAACGTCACCATGATTCAAATCACAGATTTCTCTGGTTTGAGAATTGATGGAAACATTTGTGATGATGTACGAACTCAACAACATATAAAACGCAAGTCGAGATGTTTTTAGACGTTTTAATGTGGAAAAGTTACAGATTAAAACTTTAAAATCTGATTCCTTCACTGTGAAACTAACAGTCACTTCTTCATCAGTATTCTCCTCCGTCCCTCCATCCTCTCATCCTGTTCTGGCTCAGGTATTTTCCATTTCCCCTCTAAAACCAGGTATTAGCCTAATCCCCACGCTCTCTGCAGCGCCACAAACCGTTCACGTCCTAATAAGTGATGAATCCGGCCCGGAGCTGGCACAGCAGCTGATCCCTGCAGTACAAGCTGCAGCATACAAAACACAAGAAAACACACAACACCTCCTAAACTCAGGAATTACACTCCCCCCTCTGCGTCTTTAAAATCACTCCTACACCAGGAATTAGATCAAATCCAATCCTGCGGGTGAGAGCGTCGCTCCGTTTAAACATCTTCACTGTTTGAACTCCACATCAGCTGAAGTTTAATCACAGAAAACAACAAACCAAAAGTTTCATCATGAGACTGAAACGTCCACAACAGTTTAAATGTTCAAACACTGACACACGAAGCTGTTGGTGGTTTCTTTACAGCAACTTACAACACTTCCTGTAAATGTTTCAAATTAAAAGCACTCAAGCATTAGTATTAGAGTGCAGCAGATTGCAGAAGCTTGTAGCTTATTGTGCATTTTACAGGGCGGAGCCTCCTTATGTGACCAAACTAGCGTGTTAGCTTCTGATTAGAATGATCGCTAATGTGTTAGCTAGTCATGTGATTCCATAGAACACACAGCAGAAGTTGTCAGTGTTTTTAACAAGCTATAGCTCATTAACACGTGGAAATGGGGGGGTCTGCAGTTCCCCTGCAGATATGGTGCTCTAAGCAAAATTGTCACACAGCCACAAGCAGCAAATAAGCATCTTTATTAGAACAAAGGTGCAAGTTTGGCAAAGATACACATGATTATAATGTGAGTGATGGAGCAAAAACTGTAAAAAAAAATGCAATTCTGAGGTCAGTGACCTCTCAAGGTCACCAGAGGTCAGATACCAACTTCACGTCTGAAATAAAACCTTGGGGTGTGAAGATTATCTGTGAAACCTTCATGCTTTAGTCATAAAATGCAGTGTGTGGCACACACACACACACACACACACACACACACACACACACACACACACACACACACACACACACACACACACACACACACACACACACACACACACACACTGCCCATCTGTTCTCTCTGGTTTCTAAGTGGTTTTCTGGAGTTTTATTCTGGAGGGACATCAGAGATATCCTCAGGAAGTGATGTCACACTGAATCAGATCAACATGTGGTTCAGGTCTGACTCAGTCAGGACTAGGGGTGTAACGGTAAACGTATTTTCTGTTGATTGATAAAATATAATAAATAAAAACATAAACACTGAGAAAGCAGCAGTGTGGATGATTCAGTGTTCAGTCCTCAAAGGGAACACAGGTGTGAGAGCAGCATCAGACAGGTGAGACATCCACCTGAGTCCATGTTTGTGCTCTCACACACAGTCAGTAAACACAGCTCCAGACTCATCTGACCCGCAGCACAACAACAACAAACAACACCGAGCCCGGCGTCAGAGGTCAAACAGGCCGGGAACAGAGAGGGTGAAACCTCCTGTGGGTCAGTTTAACCTCCGCTAACGGCCTTTAATCACACCGACACAAACTCTGCTTCACCTGCCCGGACCACAAACAGCTGATCGACCAGCTGCACAGATACAAACATACATGTCAAACTTCCTGTAGAGGGGTTTGGATCAGGCCACCAACACGTCAGTAAAACCTGGAATAAAGGAGGTGGTGTACATGAGGAGGTTTGAGCCGATGGAGGCGAGAGACGGCCAGCATCGTGACCCCGCCCACCACAGACGCAGTTATTGTTACGTTTGCGGCGATGTCGACTGTAGGAACAGGTGTGAGGCGTGGACGGCGTGGCGCGTCTGTTTCCAAACACAACGACCTCCTGCAGCGAAAATCACAGATCTGTTTCCTCCCCTTTAATGCTCTAATCTCTCTATCCCTTTAATGCAGGGAAAGGTTTAAAGCTGCACACACACACACACACACACACACACACACACACACACACACACACACAAACAGTGGTTAAATCAGGCCGAGCTCCTTCTACCCTCAGAGACTCACTGCTCTACTGTACAGGCCTGAGGCTGACTGTGTCTGTGTGTGTGTGTGTGTGTGTGTGTGTGTGTGTGTGTGTGTGTGCGTGTGTGTGTGTGTGTGTTTTTGTCTCTTTGGGACCCTTTCTTACAGACACTGACCTCGTCTGGACCAGTAGA
>NW_019524430.1:19926-26299 GCF_002814215.2 Seriola lalandi dorsalis | reverse complement strand
CACACACACACACACACACACACACACACACACACACACACACGTTCATATTATTATTCTGTCAGTCTAAGCACAAAGTGAACTGTTTCCACTGCTGCTACGTCTCTGATCACTTCATTAGGAACACCTGACCGACGCCGACGCGTCCCTCAGTCCTTCAGGTCCTGGATCCACAGATGTTGAACTTTCCTCTGAGACTGAGCGATTCATCTAATTTCATTTTCCAACGATAATGAAACAAGATCATGGAGGTAAAACGATTATTGTGCCGCATTCATCTCGAGCAGTTTGTGAGTTCAGAGACTTTCTATACAGTGTGGAGAGACCACGCCCCCTGTGGTGGTGGGGGGGGGGGGGCACTGATGTTCCCTGGTGAAAGCAGCAGCTGCTCACACAGACACCTGAAGCTCAGACTGTCTCTGAAATAATAAGGATCATGATGTTTATGTCCGCACACAAAAAGCAAAGAGAATTCAGATTTCAGTCTTTAACCCGAGTTCACTAGAACCAGGTCAGCTGGACTGATCCCAGACCTGATGTGACCTGAGGCTCAAAAGCAAAAACCTGTAAAAACCAAAAACTACAAACCTTATTTAATGTTCAGGTGCAGAGTTCATTCGGGGATCAGAGCGGGTTCCTCTGCTTCTCATTTATTCATGTCACAGAGAAGACAGACAGACAGACATGAAACTAAATATTAAAACCACTATCTGTCCCAGATCCAGATCTGGCTCCATCTCACACAGGTTCTGTCTCTGTCTCCTGATCTCAGGTCAGATTTAACTTCACTGTTTTATTCATGTCAAAAAGAAAGACTTTTACATCCTCTCTCTCTCTCTCTGGGTTACATAAGCTCTCTCGCTCTATTTCTGGACCGAGGATCTCTCAGAGAAGCTGCCGAGTCAGTGGGACGGCTAAGAATAACTGCAGACATCTGATTGGTTGACAGAACGCCGCTCCCTCTGCATACGTAATGAGACGGGGGAAACGGAGGGCTGAATGAAAACCGGCAGACAGGACTCAGAGACGACTTTATTCACTGTTCAGAGTGTGGAGGAAAAATCATCTGATTGGTTAACTGGGCCGTCACATTTAAATAAGGAACAAAGCCGATCAATCGCAGTGTTGGCGCTCTCTGATCGGTTGCAGAAATATTCTACCAGAACTCCAGGAGCTTTGAGAGTCCTTTAGGAGGTTCCAAGGGTCCGACTGGAGGTTAATGAATCCTTAAAAAAGTCCCACAGTTTCCTGAGGTCAGAGTTGAGGTTGAGTGGGAACCCAGTGAGAGTCTTAACCTAAGGTCCTGGTGGAGGTTCCAGGGTTCTCCAGGAGGCGAGTGAAGTAAGTGATCAAGCTTTAGAGGTCATTGAGAAGTTTCCACTGGCACTAAAAAGGCCTTGTGGAGATGAAAGAAGTCCTTAAGAGAAGATTATATAGAGATCACGAGTCCTTGTGTAAAACTTGTAGGAGGTTCCTTGGGGGAGGGTTCGGAGTCTGAAGTTGGGGGTTCTTGCGGAGGTTCCAGGGGATACTGAAGTCACTGATGAAGTTTTCCTGAACCTTTAAGATCTTCTGATTGTCCTTGAAAAAGTACCAGAGGTCCCTGAAGAGGTAAAAGAAGATTTGAAAGGGGTTAAAGAAGAGGTAGTTCCTAGAAGAGGTTCTATTGTTTCTGTGGAGGTCAAATATAAGGTTCCAGCTCGCAGAGGTCCTGGGCTCATTGAGAAGTTTATGGCCGTCGTCGAGGAGTTACCTTGAGTCGTTTTGGGAAGAGAAGGTTCCAAAGGACCTGGAGGAGGTTGTTAAAGTCACTAAGAACGAGTTGTAAGAGGATCTTGAAGAGATTTCAGAGGTTTTTTAGAGAGTTGCTGAGGTCATGAGGAAGGTGATATAGAACATTCAAGGGGTTCTCAAGGAAGGTCTAGAGGTCCCTGAGGAGATCCTATGGGTCTGAGAGTGTTTTAAACATCTTCGAGTCCTTCAGGAGACCCTGGAGGTCCGAGGGGTGATCCTTGAGGACCTGGAGGAGGATTTTATGGGTTTTATCCAATCTTGAAAGCGATCTAGAGGAATGGGGGTTTTCCTTGAGGAAGGTGTAAAGATCACTGAGGAGATTCAGGGTACTTGAGGAGCGTGGAGAAGAGCTTCAGGACATCGTTTACATCCTTCAGACGGCTGTAGAGTTCCTCGGGGAGGTGTTACAGGTCTTTGGGGCGGATGTAGAAGTCCTTGAGTAAATTAACCGTAGCAGGATGTAAGCAGCAGAACTGTTGCTATGGTTACCTGCAGTTTAATATCGAACCATGATTAAGCTGTTGACCTGAATGGTGTCTGGGGTGATTCTGTCAGCCAATCAGAGAGCAGGATTCTCTGAGGTCATGGTATATTAAGTGCCATGTGACCTGGAAAAGACAGATGTGCGACACGGTCTCTCATCCAGCTGTGATGGAACAGTCACGTGATCCTGAGCAGAGAAGAACCGGTCGCACTGGTTTTTATCTCCCCCACAGCAGAAACCTGGACGACCTCCAGCCTCTACAGAAACATCAGACTGAGCGCGTGCAGCCTCCTGACCCCGATAACACACATCCTCACCTCGCTCACACTGTAATTATCATCACGCTCGCCGCTGCAGCGCCGCAGACCAGAGCAGAGCAGAGCGCATCCTGCTGCAGCGCCACGAGTCCCACCGCCGCTCAGCCACAGAGAGGAGACGAGTCAGGACCATTCATCTCCGCTGACAGACACAGAGAGACGGCAATAGAAACAGAGAGGTGGAGGAGGGAAGCAGCCAGGCAGAAAATTCACATTTTACAGTTTTATCAGCCGGAACGATGTGAAGAACGAAGCGTGGAAACTCTGACAGCTGGGAAGAGAGGAGGGACGGATTCACGGACAGAGGAATAGATTTCTTTCTCTTCAGTTTGTTTCAGTCGGACGCAAAAAAAAGTCTCTGATTTAGCATTTCTGTCATCAGAGTTTACTCTTCATCCACTGAGCGGCTGATACAACAAACAGAAACCTTCGCTAAGTTTAGCAACGATCGATCACTCTGTGAGAACGGGAAAAAACTACAACTGGCACAAAGAAACTACAACTGCAGCAGAAGTGACCACGCCAACAAAATAACCTTGAGCTTCTGTCTAATTATAATACATCAACACGTGGAGGAAACCAAGAAGAAGAAGAAGGGATTTTATAGTTAAAGATGCCAGGTGGTGATGATGATGATGATGATGATGATGATGATGATGATGATGATGATGATATCCCAGTAACACCTTGAAGGAACTTCTTCAAATTTGGCAAAAATATTCACCTCAACTCAAGGATGAGCTGATTAGATTTTGGTGGCTAAAGGTCAAAGGTCAAGGTCATGGTGACCTCAGAAAACAGTTTTTAGCCATGACTCAAGACTTCACAAAGCAATTATGACAAAATTTCACACAAATGTTTAATATCTTATGACTGTGGATAAACAGGGATGTGACCTGGAACTAGTCTGAGTGGCGGAGGGATACGACCACGAGGAGGTGAACACTATATTTCAACTTCAAAATAAGACAAAGATCGTCGGATGGAACAGGTTTTGTACTGTAACTGAAAACGAACTGATATGATTCAAACAAAGTTTAAAAAATAACCACTAAATAAATCAATTTTGCAGCTTGCCCCTGTCCAATCAGATCAGCTGAAAGCCCCTCAGGGGCGGGGCTTCAGGACTGCAGAGTCAGAGAAGCCGCTGCTTTGTCTGAGTTTTCTTATTGTTTGTGTTTACTGCACTAAAACATGTTTACCTCGATGACGGAGACAGACAACAGCCGTCTGATGACTGACAGCTGCTGCTGTGGTTACCTAGCAACAACACCAAAGAAATACAAGCTGCTCTGATTCATTGGGGGGGGGCACTTTATTTTTAGTGTCCTGTGTTCTATAAAAAATCACTTCCTGGAGGTAGAAGAATGACCTGGTGATTCGATGGTAATTACAGAGAACGTGTTCGAGCTGTAAACTGCAGGTTGTTGTGTGGCGGTCGACGTGATCATCACTGACATGAATCACAACTGGAGTTGTTGTAAGAGCGACCACCTGTTCCTCCACCATGTTTGCGTCCCGCGGGCTTCAGGCTGCAGCTGCTGGTGGACGGAGGCTGAAGGAGCCTGCGGAGCTCAGAGCTGACGTCTTACATAAGCTCACTGTACGCTGTATTATTCCCTCCTAATCCTCACACAGGGAGAGATAAGTCTCCCCGAGGTGGGATCTCTGCTGCCGGAGACGAGCTGCTGCACGTTAACGTTTCCTCGCTCTTTGATCCGAGTCGTCCTGTAAAGCCCGAACAGCTGATCCACATCTGATCGTCTTCCTGCTCTTTAATCTCACCATCAGCAGCTCTGGCTCTTCTCCGACTGAAGAGACGGAGCAGAGACGAGGGGCGGGGCCAGACCTGCTGCGTCGCCACGCTGGTAAAGTCACGTTTATGTCAATGTTATATTTTTCTATCTTGCATCACTGAATTGTTTTTATCTGCCATCTGATGATTCACACTGAAACTTCAGACAAATAAATATTGTGGTATTGAATATTGTGAAGCGACCGTCTAATTTCTTTTACCTTCCACAAAGACTGAGCTTCAGCTCCCCAACAATTCAAGCTCCTGGAGGATTCAGTGGAAAAGTAGCAAGTGAGACTCAACACAGACCTGGACACTGTGAGAACATAGAACATATAGAACATATAGAACATATAGAACATACAGAACGTAGAGAACGTAGAGAACGTAGAGAACGTGACGGGGCGGCGGCTCGTCTCTCTGCCCGAGCATCATTAGGGAGATTAAATCTCATACACTCGTTATTTTCTCTGCTGCAGCTCGAATGACTAACCACGTCCTGCATGAATCACACACACACACACACACACACACACACACACAGTGGGTCTATATCTGTGTCAGTGTGATGAGTGAGAGGACGTAAACTTCCTGTGCCTCTGTATGAATCACAGCCAAACACACAGTCAGAGCCATAAACATGATCCATGTGACACTAACACACACACACACACACACACACACACACACACACACACACACAGCACGTCAGCGTGTGTGAACACATCACGCGTCATTACAGCGGAGAAATGGCGTCCACACACCGGCGGCCATATTTATCTCTCCATCATCTCAGCTCCCAGCATGCACTGGGACAAGATGTACTTAATATTCATCCCCCTCTCCTCTCCTGTCTCCTCAGTTGACTGTGATGTAACTCCGCAGTGACGTTAGATGTTGATAATTGGTTGAATGTAGGTTGTGATGTCACAGGACCAAAGTTAAACGTCAGGGCGTCTCACGCCAACATCAATCTGACGTTGTTACCCAATCAAAATCCAGCATCTTCCCAAGGTCTCAAGCCAACGTCCTCCGCTAAACATCTGCTCAACATCCGCTAAACATCTGCTCAACATCTGCTAAACATCTGCTCAACATCTGCTAAACATCTGCTAAACATCTGCTCAACATCTGCTAAACATCGATCACTTTCATCTTCAGAACAAACACTTCAACATGTCCTGAAGAAACACACCTGAACTTCCTGTCTCAACACTCATCAACTTCCTGTAACAGAGAAACGTTTCCTTGTTCATCACACAAACAGGAAGTGGAACTGCAGCTGTCACTTCTCTACCTGACACCTGGGGAGTTTGTCTTCTTCTTCTCCTCCCACAGTCAATCCAAGCAGACATGGGTTCATTTCTTCAGCTCAGTGTTCAGTGGAACAGAAAAGTTCCCGTCACAGAGATGTTCGCAGAGCAGTGACGTGTCACTCTGCCGTCTCCACCTCCAGTCCGCTCCAACCCGCAAAACAAGCGCGCCCAAACACGGTGAGAAGGAGGTCAAGAGTTCAACGTGTCGGTTCACCTGATCTGTGTTTGGAGGGATGTCTCACTCTGATCACGTTTTATATTCATCTTTCTTCTTCTTCTCTTGATGTGGTTTGTTTTAGATCCTGTTTCAGGAACCTGGATCAACCTTTATCCTGCACACGTGAACACAGCTGCTCCAGATGTCTGAGCCGTCAGAACCAGATCTCTCTGTCCATGTAGACGTCAGATCCCCGGTCTGACCAGAACCAGGACCAGGACCAGACTCATAACCAGGACTCTGTGTGTCCGCTGCCTCCTCCTCCTCCTCCTCCTCCTCCTCCTCCTCTTCGTCGAGCAGCCGACTGGCAGCAGACGGGAGGTGGGCCAACAGCGCTCCCAGTAATGTGCTGCACTCCATCCTCATTACTGCACATTAACACTTATTAACACAGTAAACCCACAGCTAATGGCTTGATAAACACAGGAACACATCGGGAAGAGGGGGGGA
>NW_019524430.1:13543-19892 GCF_002814215.2 Seriola lalandi dorsalis | reverse complement strand
CTGGGGGGGAGGGGGGTAACAATGGCGGAGTGAGCGGCGTTTCCTGGTTGCGAGGAAACTCTCCACAGCTGGGAGAGAGAGGGTAATTAAGAAACAATTATAATTAATCCCAATTTCCCCGAGAAGGTAAAGTGAGAACAGGTCAAATATGGAGAGTTCATGATTTCATCAAAGTGCACATGCGCGCACGCACACGCACACACACACACACACACGCACGCACGCACACGCACACACACACACACACTGTTTTCTTCTACAAAGACAAATTCCCGTCATCGTGTCCATGTGACCGTTTCTTCTGCAGAACAACCTGTAAAACATTTTAAGTTCAAACTCGTGTTTGTAAAATATGAAAATTTAAGTTTCACTTTCATCAGAATCGACTGAATCCAACCTGGATATTTACAGAGGCGACGACAGAAGACGAGCTGGTGGTTCTCAGTGCAGCTGATGGACGCCGCTCGGTAAAACATAAAAGTGACTCACTGTCGACACGTGATGATTCTCCATGTGCAGTTTGACTTTCATTAAAATCAGGTTCAACCAGCAGCTTCCTCTCGGCACAGTGAGACCTGACGGTTTGGAGCTCAGAGGAAACTGCAGACAACAATCACAGATGAACTGCAGCCTCCATCTTTCCTCCCTCTTGTGGCTTTTAAACAGCAGCTGATGATTTATGGTCCTGTGTGTTTTGCAGCGTCCTCAGTGTGTGTGAAGCTGAAGCCTCTTCACTGTCAGCGCTGTAATCAGACTAAAGAACACCTACAGGCTGTTGTCTCTGGATCTGCGTCCCGCCGCCAGGACTCCCGCCGCCCGATGCTGCCGTTTGTTGTCGGTGACGACGAGGCGTTCGCTTATAATCCTCAAGTTTTGGATAATCCGGATCTTCCGTGCCGAGAGGAGGTAGACGGGGGGGGGGGTCCAGATTTCTCCGAGGCCACGAGGATCAGTGGGCGTCTTCGGTTCAGCTGAGTCTATCTGGCGTTAAAGAGGAAAACAACGCAGATTCATGACGTCAGAGGAAAAGGAGAAAGTGCCGCCACTTCCCTGCGCTGACAGTCAACTTCTGCTGCCGCCCTCAGCCTTCAGGACTGGGCCTTCTTCCCATCATCCTCACTGGGGATGAGTTAGTCTGGATCCAGACCAACACATCTGCCCCACATCCACACGAGTCATCAGCTGCTTCTGAGCCAATTACAGCTTTAAAGGAAGGAAACTTGAGAAATGTCAGAAACGTCAGTCTGAGTTCTGTTTGGTCGATTAAATCACTGATCAACATCCATTTCCTTCTTCCAGCTGGTTTCACTTCAGTCCAAAGAAATCATCAGTCCCTGTTGATTAGTGCTGCACAATTAATAGAAACATAATCGAAATCGTAATAAATGTAAAATGCAACTCACAGAAGCGTCTGTGATAAAGGTAAAATGAGTCGTTGCATTGTTGGCATCATCAGTGAGGAGACGGACGTGAAGCTCCTGACCCACAGTTTCACATATATAACCAGGATTACAACACACACACACACACACACACACACACACACACACACACACGCACACACACACACATACACACACACACGCACGCACGCACACACACACACACACAGTTTGTCCACCAGCATAAAACCATTAGCTGACACTGACTGACACAGTGTGTGTGTGTGTGTCAGGTGTGTGGGTGTGTGTGTGTGTGTGTGTGTGTGTGTGTCTGCTCCCTGTCACCTTCTGTTACTCCCCCACAGTCTGCCACAGCTGCAACAGCAGCTGTCAATCAACACACACTTGACACTATCTGTTGTGGTGTGTGAATTTATGTATTTCTGTGTGTGTGTGTGTGTGTGTGTGTGTGTGTGTGTGTGTGTCTTCCATTGTTTTGAACATTTACAACTATTTGCATTATTGCACTATTTAGAACACAACCGAGAGGGAGAGACCATGAAGATGATGAAGATGATGAAGACGATGAAGATGATGATCAGAGAATGTAAACTGACTCTTTAAATTGATAAAAATGTACATTAGTTTTTTTTTTTTAATAACTTCATTTAAAACATTCTCTTAGTCTCCGATCGCCTCGATGATCAATAATCAACAGATGAATCAGGGATGAAAACAGCTGTCAGCTGCAGCCGCTTTGTCATGAATCAATCGATCAATAAACTGAAAAGAATAATCGATTATGGATGAATGGATGAATCAATTAGACAATCAATCTTTCGAAGACGATTTAATTAATTAATCGATTATTGAAATAGTTTCAGATTAACTTTCTGTCACAGGACCTTCATCATCATCCTCATCATCATCACCATCATCATCCTCGTCTCCCTAAAGCTTCCATCCACCAAATGTAAAACCAACGCACAGATGTTGCGTCCTAATCCCCCCCCCCCGCAGTCGTCTCTCCGCTCGTCATCAATCATCAGTGAAACAGAGCCGTCAGCTGACTGGACAGCGTGAATGTAAGTAACGCTCAGTGTGATGTAATACGCCTCCTCGCCCTCTAATCTGTGACATATAAGATTACAGATAATCTGAGTGTGTGATGACGTCACACACACGACAGATGACTGACAGGAAACACTCCGCGCCTCTGCGCTGATCCTGAATCAGTGTCAGGACGTCGTACAGGAGACAACAGCTGACAAAATTTAAGTTTTTAATTAAACTGAACATTTGAAAAGAGTTTATTTTCTTACTTTTTCTTTTTTTAAGTTTTTTTTGGGGTAATTTTTGTGTCTTTATTCGATAAAACAGGAAACCTTGCAGGGTGAGGACACGGCTAGCTCCGAGCCTCTCTTCTGATTGGCTGACTGCTTCGTTGTGACATCACAAAGTTTCTGGACTGAGGCTTTGATACTTTCACAGTATTAATATAGAAGCTAGAGCTGATCTATAATCACACTACACATGGAGAGAGACCGACGGATCCACCAGCAGCACCTGGTGACACTGAGCAAGAAGTTCTCCAACAGAACCAGACTCGTCTGTGATGTGGAACATTAATGCACAGAACCAGGATCCGTTGGACTCACAGAGCTTCAGTTGTCAGTGTGAACAGCAGGAATGTTTCCTGGGGTTATGAAGACTGTGAACCTGTCCTTCAAACAACCAGAACCATGTCTGAGTCTGAAGATTTTCACAATAAAACGCTTCAGGTCAGGGCTCCTTCATGTGACTGACTGACTGACTGACTGACGCATGAAGACGGGTGAAAGCTCCATGAGCTCACAGCCACTTTACAGCTGCACCATCAGAAATCACTAGAATCGCCGCTCCGGGTTCGATGCCTCCACCAACCGGTGAAGTGACCGGACCCGTGCTCACAGTCCGCATCCTCACGGGGACGCGTCGCTCAGAGGACGTGGTCGACGAAGGCCGAACTGAAATGAGACGGTCTGGTCTACGGAGGATTTTCTCGTTGCGTCACCGGCTGTTCCCGCCCTCTCCGTTGCGTAGCTCCTGTCGCCTAGCAACCTTGACAACATGTAACTTTTTGCCACTAAGACTTGAGGTTTTAAGTCTCTTGGTTTGGACAGTTGTGGCGTTAGCTGTTGAACTGAGCTGAAACACAGTACTTACATTTAACAGTGTGACCCTCAGGCTCTCTGTCACGGTTGTTTGCTCACATATTATTTTCAGTACCGAGAGCAATGAATCTTGGGATATGTAGGATCCACCTGTTGGAGCCTTCATTGTCCAGGAAAAGAAGGACGCATCTGAAGGAGCCTTTGAATTTAAATGCGGTCCCTGAACTGGGACACAGCTCTTGCGTTAGGGCTAAAAACGTTTGACCTTTGACCTTTGACCGCCAAAATCTAATCCAGTGGTTCCCAGCCTGTGGGCCGGGGACCATTGCTGGGCCGTGAAGGTATTGCACCTGGGCAAACGAATCATTTGCAAAATGGTACAATTTTGTTGAAAGGACATAATTACTTTAAAAAAAAAAAAAATTAAATAATGTTTTTAAATGTTTTAAAATGAAATGATCTTTCAAAACATTAATAATGTTTAAAAACCCGTCGTATCAGGATGAACAGTTGGTTAGCAACAGGAAGAATTAAAAAGAAAGATGGTGAATCGACAAGTGATCAAACAAAAAGAAAAGTTGATCTTTGAGTTCAGTCCTGAAGGTTTGATTGTTATTCAAACAGAACGTGCTGATGACGTATCACCCGGCGTCCGCGTTGCCACGGCGTCGGATACAGGCCTCCAACATTTTAGAGACTTTCAAGTGGCCATGAGATGGAAAAGGTTGGAAACCTCTGATCTAATCAGTTCTTCGTGAGCGTGAGTGAATGTTTGTTCCTGAGAGAACAGGGCGGACGGCCTGAAGCAGAGACATAAAAACCTCCATGAGTTGTGTAGATGTGATTTTAAAAGGTCACGACTGAGAGTCAGAGTCTGCTGGAACATCACAGGAATATCACAGCTAATAAAACCAGATCACATCAGCAATAAAACACCATCCGCCCCTGCAGGAACATTATGGAAACATTACAGGAATATATCTCAGTGCTGCCGTGAATAAGAGTGAGGACGCATGAAACTCACTGTCACATGGGTTCGACCACCTGAGTGATGTTTGAGACCAGAACATGTTAAATCACACTGTGGGAATGTGAAAGGACGAGGTCACACAGAGCCACGGTGACTGTCATGGTAACAACAGGAAGAAACCTAAATAATAATTATTAATAATAATAATAATGATAATAATAATAATATTAATGATAATGATATTGGTAATAATAATAATAAATAAAGGTCACTAAGTCCCTACAGGAACCTAAATATAACAGTGATGTCAGAGAGGATAAAAATAAAAGAGCAGCTGTAACATCATGTCACAGAGACACTGTACAGAGCTGCAGCCATGTTACAACACACACTGTACAACATCTCACACACACACACACACACACACACACACACACACACACACACACTGTACAACACAGCATCATGGATCCACAGCACACCTGATACTGACACTGTTAATACTGAACATCACACAGGAGACTCCATCAGGAAGCATCATTATCACTGGCCTGGTAATCACAAGTGTGTGTGTGTGTGTGTGTGTGTGTGTGTGTGTGTGTGTGTGTGTGTAGCAGCCTACCTGTTGTGCCCCTAGGCCAGGCATTAATGTAACATGACTGAATGAGCAAGGCAGCAACACACACACACACACACACACACACACACACACACACACACACACACACACACACACACACTCTAAATCCCTCACAAGGTCAAGTTGCTGTGTGTTGTATTCCGGGTTAAACGCCGCTGCAGTTAAAACCGTCACATTTAAACGTGTCTCCGTGTTTGTGAATGTCCGACATGTTCACCGTGTGTTAGTGACGTCTTACCGTACACGCCCTGGCCGTGCACGCCTTGCAGGAAGCCGGTAAACAGCCACAGGAGACCGAAAACTAAACCCATCTTTACATCCTCCTCTGGCCGCCTCGCTGCTTCTCTCCCCCCGGGGATGAGGTTGTGAGTTCGGTTCCCCGCCGCTGCTCCTCCTCCCTCCTCCTCCGCCGCTCCGACCCGCGTCCCTCCGCACGGAATCCGGCCCGGTGACCGGTTCTCATCCACAAAATCCAAACGTTTCCCCGCCGGCAGCCCGCCACGACAAACCCCCCAAAACTCCCGGTCAGATGTGACAGCAAGGTCCGGTTCCGTTCATACCGGATCTAACGTTAGCTGGAAGCTTCGGGAACCGTCCAGGAGGATGACGGGCAGCGGGGATCCGCGAGGAGGAGCAGGTGCCTCAGCCGCGTCTCCTTGATGGTGACATTGTGGAAAAAAGATTAAAATTCAAGAAAAACCGCCGGTGCGTCAGTATCCTCCAACCGGGAGGCTGTTCACGCGTCCCCGCTGCCCCTCCGCCGAGTCCACCGGGCTCCGTGTCCGCTGGTCGGTACCGGAGTTACATCCATCATCCTGAGGTGAAGCGGTTCCCGCTCCGCGTCCTGTCCTTGCCGTCAGCGGCTCGTCGCGGCCCGTCCGGCCGGGGAGAGGAGGACTGGGGTCGGGGCTCCGTGATGCCGTGATGTCGCTGTGCGCTCCGGCGAAGAAGAAGAAGAAGAAGAAGAAGAAGGAGAAGAAGGAGAAGAAGAAGAAGGAGACGTGGCGAGTCCGGTCGACTCTTCGGTGGGTTTTACCGGTGAGAGACGTCACCGAGCGAACCGAGCGGCAAAGACGGACAGAGTGGGAAACGACGCGGCTTCCGGAACGGTCATTTCAAAATAAAGAGCAGCGACCAAACGTTGCGGTGCTTTTATGGCTCTTTTCCAACAGCAGACTCAGCAGGTAAAAACTTTTCATACGCC
>NW_019524430.1:11973-13403 GCF_002814215.2 Seriola lalandi dorsalis | reverse complement strand
CCACTCAGACTAGTTCCAGGTTACATCCCTGTTCATCCAGAGTCTTGAGTAATGCCTAAAAAGTGTTTTGTGAGGTCACACTGACCTTTGAACCTTTGACCACCAAAATCTAATCAGTTCATCCTTGACTCCAAGTGAACGTTAGAGCCAAATTTGAAGGGATTCGCTTGAAGAGTTCTTAAGATATTGCGTACGTAAGGCTGAAATCATGTTTTATGAGGTCACTACAACCTTGACCTTTGACCTTTAGCCACTAAAATTCAATCAATTTATCCTCGAGTTCAGGTGAACGTTTTTTTTTTTTGTCAAATTTGAAGAAATTCCCTCAAGGTGTTGCGCAGATATTTTGCCAAAACCGTGTTTTGTGAGGTCGCCACAACCTCGACACTTTTGACCTTTGACCACAAAACTGTGTCTGTTTATGTCTCAGCAGGATTATGCAAAAAAAAGTACAGAATCAATTTGCACTGAACTTGGTGGATGGATGGATCCTGGACCAGAGAGACTCACTTCAATTTTAAAGCGGATTCGTATCATTTACTGTGAATATGAATTTTTTTAGAGTGAGTTAATATTTATCTTTATTGTTGGTAATAAGATCAATATATTGACCTTCACATGTCCTCCTCTCTCAAGATCAATATATTGACCTTACTCGGCCCAGTCTTTGTTTATTTATGGACGGCACGTTCAAGTTTCTAATGTTTTATTACATCAGCAGGTGAAGAGTGAAAACTATGAGAAAAGTCTGCAGTGTTTGTTTGTTATTATTATTATTATTATTATTATTATTATTATTATTATTATTATTATTTAAAGATTAATCATATAATAACATGTACAATCTAAATACAGACATATAAAAAAAGCAGCAGATAAGTGATAATGCACAGATAGTGAGTTAAATTATTGCACATATTGATTTATTGTTGTTTGTTTGGTTTGGGGTTTACACCAGCTGTGGGAAGTTATTACATAATCCATTACTCACATCACAACTTTCCTCAGTTTAGGCTTTTATTTTGATGGTATCCGGGCTGTTTTCCGGTCTCAGTCTGACAAACCGCAGCTGATTTAACGTTAAGCGGAATGTGCCGCGCGAAACATCACGAGCCGCTGGTTATTGACCGTGACTGAGCCTGTGGGCGGCACGAGCCCTCACTGCGCAGTGTGTGATGCTCTTTTTCCCGGGAATCCTGGATGAGGCGGGAACAGAGAGAGAGAGAGAGAGAGGAACCAGCAGCCTGCTGTTTACATCCAGCTCATTAATGATATTTACAAATAGGTGGTAATAAATATTATAAATATAATTTGGCTGTGACACATTCTGGAGCAGAACCTGCAGGTGTCTCTGTGGACGACCCGTGGATCACCTGGACACAGGTGAGTGAACAAAAACATCTGGTCTGAAAGAGATGTGTCTCTGAGGT
>NW_019524430.1:9513-11425 GCF_002814215.2 Seriola lalandi dorsalis | reverse complement strand
AGAGATAAAAACAAACACAAAGAGATAAAAAACAAACAAAGAGATGAAAAACAAAGAGATGAAAAACAAACACAAAGAGATAAAAACAAACACAAAGAGATAAAAACAACAAAGAGATAAAAACAAACACAAAGAGATAAAAAACAAAGAGATGAAAAACAAAGAGATGAAAAACAAATACAAAGAGATAAAAAACAAATACAAAGAGATAAAAACAAACACAAAGAGATGAAAAACAAATACAAAGAGATAAAAACAAATACAAAGAGATAAAAAACAAATACAAAGAGATAAAAACAAAGAGATGAAAAACAAATACAAACAGATAAAAAACAAATACAAAGAGATGAAAAACAAAGAGATAAAAACAAACACAAAGAGATAAAAACTACAAAGAGATAAAAACAAACACAAAGAGATAAAAACAAACACAAAGAGATAAAAACAAACACAAAGAGATAAAAACAAACACAAAGAGATGAAAAAACACAAAGATAAAAACAAACACAAACAGATAAAAAAACAAAGAGATAAAAACAAACACAAAGAGATGAAAAACAAACAAAGAGATGAAAAACAAACATGAAAAACAAACAGAGATAAAAAACAAACACAAAGAGATAAAAACAAACACAAAGAGATAAAAAACAAATAGAGATAAAAACAAACACAAAGAGATGAAAAACAAATACAAAGAGATAAAAAACAAATAGAGATAAAAACAAACACAAAGAGATGAAAAACAAATACAAAGAGATAAAAACAAACAAAGAGATGAAAAACAAATACAAACAGATAAAAACTACAAAGAGATAAAAACAAACACAAAGAGATAAAAACAAACACAAAGAGATAAAAACAAACACAAAGAGATAAAAACAAACACAAAGAGATAAACAATGAATTTTGTTGAATGAATATTGAACAATAATAATTGTCCGATGTTTTGATGATGAATGTGATTTGCTGGTCTCAGCCTGAAGGGAAACACAACCTCGCCTGTTCATCAAATGAGCAACAGATAAGGCACCATGTTGTGGTGGAGAAGAAGAAGACCATGTCCACAGCTGAAAGTGTCCACAGGAGGACAGTCTGTGGCAGGTACGGTGGCTCAGCAGGGACAAAACTCTGTGAGTCATCGGTTTAATGATGGAGTTTAAAGTAACCTTCACACGTCCTCCTCTCTCTTCCTCTTTTCCCTCCTCTTTCTTCTTTTTTCCATTTTCCTTGTTGATTGATTTTTCTCATTCACTTTATCAATATTATTATTACATCTCCCTGCTCTTTGTATTGATTCCTCCTCCTCCTCTGATGAAGACACACCTGCTTCCCTGCTGTTTGACGACTCCACAATCAGACTTCATTCACTCTGTTCATCCTGATACAAACAGTAAACACGACTACAGTCATCTGAGAGACAGACAGAGACAGAGAGACAGACAGAGACAGACAGACAGAGACAGACAGACAGAGACAGAGAGACAGACAGACAGAGACACAGAGACAGACAGAGACAGACAGACAGAGACACAGAGACAGACAGACAGAGACACAAAGACAGACAGAGACAGACAGACAGAGACACAGAGACAGACAGAGAGAGACAGACAGACACAGACAGACAGAGACACAGAGACAGACAGACACAGACACAAAGACAGACAGAGACACAGAGACAGACAGACAGAGACACAGAGACAGACAGACAGAGACACAAAGACAGACAGACAGAGACACAGAGACAGACAGAGACAGACAGACAGAGACACAAAGACAGACAGACAGAGACACAGAGACAGACAGACAGAGACAGACAGACAGAGACACAGAGACAGACAGACAGAGACAGACAGACAGAGACACAAAGACAGACAGAGACAGACAGACAGAGACACAGAGACAGACAGACAGA
>NW_019524430.1:8529-8907 GCF_002814215.2 Seriola lalandi dorsalis | reverse complement strand
CCTCCTCCTCCTCCTGCAGTTCATCCGTCCACATGCTGAACAGTCCCATTAATAACAGCGAGTTTCCCTCCTCGGTCGGGAGTCTGCTCAAACAGCTGGGAGGCGCCAAACTTTAATCAATACAATTACTAAGGAAACCACCCGGCTGCACTTTCTACCACAATTTAATTTATGTTTAAGTGACGCTGGGAATCCTGCAGCATGTAAACGGATCCGTCTCCAACAGTCAGAGCGCAGTTCAACTACTTTCATTGTGTCTCTGAGTCTTTTAGTTTCAGTGAATCATCAATATTATTCTCCAGCAGCAAAATAAGAGCGAGAAAAGAACGGGAGCCGTTTACGTTGTTCAGATGTGTAGAGACCAAACCACCCCACCCC
>NW_019524430.1:6068-7373 GCF_002814215.2 Seriola lalandi dorsalis | reverse complement strand
ATGAATTCTCTCACACACACGCACGCACGCACGCACACACACACGCACACACACACACACACACGCACACACACACACACACACACACACACAGGGCCGGATCTTTAGCTGCTGTCACAGATCGTTACCGCGCTCTCCGTCTCCCTCGAGCCGCTGAAACGCCGCGCGGCTCCGAGTTTGACCGTTTCCATGGTGACGCTGGGTGTCAGCTGGCGGCGGCGCGCGGGCTGATAACAGCAGAGATCAGCACGGTGGCGGCTCTGGTTTGTTTACGGCCCTGAGGGAGGCGGGAAAGAAGGAGATCAGGCGTCTGACAAACTGCACGCGCCGCTTCAGCTGCGGCTGGTGAGTCGTCGCCTCTCCGGGCGATCTGCAGACACTCAACTGTGCGGCAGTTTCCCGCCTTTTATTAACTGATGATCTGCAGACACTCAACTGTGCGGCAGTTTCCCGCCTTTTATTAACTGATGATCTGCAGACACTCAACTGTGCGGCAGTTTCCCGCCTTTTATTAACTGATGATCTGCAGACACTCAACTGTGCGGCAGTTTCCCGCCTTTTATTAACTGATGATCTGCAGACACTCAACTGTGCGGCAGTTTCCCGCCTTTTATTAACTGATGATCCGCAGCCTCCAGCAGCAGCTGGTTGTTTCGGACCTTCACTGTTTCCTCTGAGTCTGTTGAGCTGTGATGATCTGTGGAGGGAAAAATCTTCTTCACTGATTCATCATTGATTATTACTAATTAATCAATTAACGGTTTTGTCTATACACTGTGAGAAACGGACCAATGAGACGTCTTCTTGACTTTATCTGTCCAACAGGGTCGTAAAACTTCCGTCATCTATGATTAACTCATTTTAATCCTGTGTTAAAATAAACAGTGATCAGTGTAATTTAAATGCATTTAAATATGCATCAATAATTTTCTACATGCTGCACTTTCATGGATCTTTTCATTGTTATTATTTTATATAATTTCTTCTCTTTTTGTGCGTCTTTATGTGAACTTGTGTTCAAGAAATCATCCAGTTTGAAATCATGTCCAGTTTGTCGCTGAGTTACAAGTTTTCAAATTTACAAATTTACAAGTCAAATTAAAAGAAAAGTTTTGTTTTTCAAGTCTTTTTCTTCTCGGTACTGAAAAAGTACTGACCTGTACTGAGGTGTGAGTGTAACTGCAGTGAGTCCAGCTGGTTCTGTTCAGACTCTCAGGTCCTGGTTCAGGTTCGTTGAAAGATCCCGGTCTGGTTTACTACAGGAAAAGACAGAAAGACTCACAGTAAATAATCTTTGTGAAACCG
>NW_019524430.1:4649-5546 GCF_002814215.2 Seriola lalandi dorsalis | reverse complement strand
GCCGATAAGAGTTGATTGAGTTCCAGTTTGAATGTTTAATGTAGTTTCAGTAATCAGGTGAGGGAATTAAGAGACGACTCTTAATTATAAAAGATGGCGAGGACGAGAACTCCAGAGAGTCGGAGCCGTCGGCTGGTGATGAAGTTTAAAATGAGACCGTTCATTTCACACAGAGGACAAACGTAAAAATATGAAGGTTTTCATGTTGCCAAGAAAAAAGTTCTTCCTCAACATTAGAAGATCTTTGTTGCCATGGTTACAATAATAAAAACAAAGTAAAGAAATTACAGTTAAAAAGACTCTGATCAGTGTTGTCACGGATAAACAAGAGAGAGTGAGTGATCAATAAACTCTGCAGTAGAACATCTTTATCTTGGAACATGAAGAGTCTGATCTGGAGCTGTGATCTCATCCGGTCTGACAAGTTCAGATCAGTCAGCATCTTAAACCTGACAGGACTCAGGACTCAGACCTTAGGACTCAGGACTCAGACCTTAGGACTCAGGACTCAGGACTCAGACCTTAGGACTCAGGACTCAGACCTTAGGACTCAGGACTCAGGACTCAGGACTCAGACCTTAGGACTCAGGACACAGGACACAGACCTTAGGACTCAGGACACAGACCTCAGGACTCAGGACACAGGACTCAGGACACAGACCTTAGGACACAGGACACAGACCTTAGGACTCAGGACACAGGACTCAGGACACAGACCTTAGGACACAGGACACAGACCTTAGGACTCAGGACTCAGGACTCAGGACTCAGGACACAGGACTCAGGACTCAGGACACAGGACTCAGGACTCAGGACTCAGGACACAGGACTCAGGACTCAGGACTCAGGACTCAGGACACAGGACTCAGGACTCAGGACACAGGACTCAGGACTCAG
>NW_019524430.1:0-931 GCF_002814215.2 Seriola lalandi dorsalis | reverse complement strand
CTGAGGTCACACTGACCTTTGACCTTTAACCACCAACATCTAATCAGTTCATCCTTGAGTCCAAGTGAACGTTTGTGCCAAATTTGAAGAAGTTCCATCAAGGTGTTTCTGAGACGTCGTGTCCACGAGAAAGAGACGGACAGACGGACAGACGGACAACCTGAGAACAAAATGGCTGCTGCTCTGACTGTCGCCGGGCAGAGGAATAAAAACTGTGGAGTGCACTAACTTCCTGTATATTCGCCGGTACAACATGAGCAGACTTTACAGTGCAGTACAGTCATTGGGAGACAGTATGGAGGCCGCTTGTCAGAGTGTCTTATTCTGAAAGTCCTGTTGTGTTTCATGTGCATCTTCTGCCCTCTGCAGGACAAACTGTGAACTACACTGAGGTCTGGAGTCCTCCGACCATTTACAGCCCCCACCCTCAGGGACACACCAGTGTCAATCGTCTCGTATAACTCTCAGCAAAATAATAATAATAATAATAATAATAATAATAATAATATAATAACTTTAAAAACAAAGTTTTCAAAGTGCTTTGACAAACGAATCAGAAGCAATGAAAGTCAAAAGCAGGAGGTAAAACAAGTCAAGGTCATTTCATCATCACCATCACCACAGTCATCTTCCTCATCCCAGAGCAGACGGGACACAACACACGACAGGTGTCAGACATTATTCACACTCAAACCCGGAAGTTTCATTCAGCAGAAGCACAAAGGAAAAATACGGAGCATCATTATCAAAGACTGGCAGCTTAATGCAGCTCACCTGGTCTGTGTGACGCTGTCGACCGCAGGAGTCAGTCGTTCGTCCGTCACGTGGAAAAACTCAGTATTAAACAGGATGTTTTCATCAACAGGTAACTAACTCTGGTCACTCTGGGAGTGCACCTTAATATTTGTGGTGAAGAAGAAGAAGAAGGTCA
>NW_019524429.1:46271-46824 GCF_002814215.2 Seriola lalandi dorsalis | reverse complement strand
CAGCAGTTTTGAATCTGATCAAAAGGAAACTCCTCCTGGCATCCTTCCTGAGCCTCTCCTGCTGCCTCCATTATTCCTCCTCCACCTCCCCGCTGGGTGCTGTCACTACGCCCAGGCCTCGGCCCTTCAGGCCTCTCTGACCGAAACAACAAGTTCAACCAGTGGGAGAGACGGAGATCTGACCGGCAACATGTTGGCCTGAAGCCAGAGACACAGACTCATGTCAGAGAGAGAGAGAGAGATGCTCCCAGGGTCTTCTTCAGATCGAACGTAGATTCACTGGCAGAACGACGCAGCTCACGTACGAGTGACGGAGGTGGAGTCTGTCTGTGAGTCTCTGCTCCCCGCGGTGCAGTAACTGGATTATAAGGTGCTCGTTCACCTTACATGACGGACTCTAACACTCTTCAGCAGCCAAGAGTTGCTCGTCAGATCGTCCGTCTCAACTCACCTGGCCGACTTGTTGTTGAGGAAACAGTGTCAGATAAAGTTAGCTTCATCTAAAAACAGAATAAACCTTGGTGTGTTCCCCACGTTTGTGTGTACGAGCAGC
>NW_019524429.1:44209-45636 GCF_002814215.2 Seriola lalandi dorsalis | reverse complement strand
CAAGAAGAACGTTCACGCCTCTGCTTGTGAGGCGAGGCGACTTTAGCGCGCAGCATTCCTGCACTTTGCACCTCACCTGTTATATCATCCTTATCGTCTTCATTAACTGCCAGCTGTTCAACCTGACAATCAGCTCGTCTGAGGTCGTCCTCGCCTGGGAGGTTTCAGCAATCATCAACCACGCTGAGTTCATATTAACCGCCGGAGCGGCTGAGATGCTGAGGATGCAGCAGTGGATCTTAAATGTTCAGCTGGCAGAGAATCATTTACAGATAACCCCTGATAGTCGAGGATGTCGCAGAGATAGCAGCGGTTTTATCAGCTGGGCGGGAGCTTCAGGTGTTCACAGACTGTTACTGCCTCAGTAACGTGTCAGCTGTGACGGGGATGTTGAGTTTCTTCTCTCGTGGATGTGGAAGAAAAAATCTGTCTGGAAAAGAGAAAAGAGAGGAAACACAGTTTACGTTAAATCTAAATTCTGAGATCAAGTTGGAAGTTTTAATTTTTAAGTCACATTTAGACTAATACTAAACAAAAATACAAATAAAATACAACTTTATGTCAACAATATGTGATGTAGGGAAATATTTTATGATACTGATTCTCAAAAACAGTTCAATTCTTTTTTTTATTCATAGTTAAAGTGCAAAGATTTGGAGAAATTTAACTTTAAGTCTCTTACTTACGTAGAAAACTTCAGGTGTTTTGTGGAACCGCCCCCTGGCTCCTGGTCGAATCGTATCGCCAGATTTTTGCGATAATCGATACGAAATGAGGAGATGTCGAGTCAAATACTTGAACTTGAACTTTCTGTCTCATCATTTTGGGCTTAAATAAATGAATAAATATAAAAAATAATACTATTGATCTTCTTTTGTGGGTGGAGCTTGTCTTCCATACGTGTCTTCGTTTAGAGGAGAGTTGGAAAAACGCCTGACGAAGACGCAGCTCCTGACGTCAGTGCAGCTGTGAAGACGTTGTTTTTAAATCTACCCTCATGTTATTTGTCCCAATCAGCTCCATGTACACAGTGTGTAAACAGGGAAGTTACGTGACGTACAGAACATGTAATGATTGCAGCGATGACGTGAAGCACCTGCAGTGGAGAAAGTTCACATTAACGGCACTAAATAGTCAATGAATGACCACGTCTGAGAGCAGCTGCTGGTCCCTGTGATCAGACACGTTACCGAGCGTCTCCGGCTCTGCTGCTGTTTGTCGTCCTCTGATTCACTTTACATAGAAAAACCGTTCAACCACCAGAGAGATCAGCTGTTGTTGTGCTTCTCTTCAATCTGTCTGAAGGTTTTATGAAATGTCCAAGTCTCAATGTTAGAATCTGTATTTTGTGGCATAATAATGATAATAATTAATAACAATGTGTTTGTATCTGTGTAGTAAAGGTGGGGAGAGGCCACCATCTCATA
>NW_019524429.1:42819-43424 GCF_002814215.2 Seriola lalandi dorsalis | reverse complement strand
GAGGAGGGGGAGGAGGGGGGTAAATAAAGTCATACCATGTCTTCACACACACATACATGTTGAGGATTTCAGAATGTGGAGAATGTGATGAAGTCTGTGCAGAGGTCAGAGGTCACCGTGCTCTGTACCACCAGAGACTCGTCCTCCCACTGGAATTCCTCAGTTCCCTTATCTGCTGGATGTTTGATTAGCTCCAACTCTGGGAGTGTGTGTGTGTGTGTGTGTGTGTGTGTGTGTGTGTGTGTGTACCCTGCCCTGTGATATCAGTTACCCAGCATCCTCCATCACTCTCCTTACTGTCACTCCATTCGTCACTTTTATCTTCGGAACATCATGATAACTCAGTTACTTTGCGTCTGTGTTACTGGAACTTCTCCACCAGTGGAACGTTACGCTCCATTGTCCAAACACACACACACACACACACACACACACACACACACACACACACTCTCAATCCATCTATTTACAATCACCAGAATGAACATGAAACTCTTTACAACACTCAGACCTGGGTCAGGACTCAGCTGGGGGCTGCCTCCTGGACCCAGACTATTGTAGTCTCAGAAACTCTTGGAACAACAGTACACCTGTATTTAACCCCC
>NW_019524429.1:40675-41743 GCF_002814215.2 Seriola lalandi dorsalis | reverse complement strand
TTGGAAACAAAACGTAGCTCAAACGCTCCTCAGTGTCTGACTGGAATATAAAGCTCCTGCAGTTGTTGTGGTTTGTCGTGGTGCGTTCACAGCCTGTAGGAAACATCACTGCAGGGCGGGTGTCGATGAGTCAATGTTCAGTCATTCGTACAGGAAGCGAAAAGTTCAGTCAACAGGTCACGCGTGTTTTTAATGTTTCATTCTTCAGCTTTAATAAGTGACTGATGACTGTAGTTACTGAAGCAGGCTGTGCTGCCCCCTGCTGGACTCTTCACACACACTTTCATCTGACTGGTTTTTGAGAGCTTGAAGTAATTATATTCTGGGTTTTTAAATACGTGTAGCACAAAGTGAAAGTGTTTCAGTCCGACAGTGTTTCGTGTTCATGTTCACACAGCTTCCTCTTTTGGGTTTTACCTCCTGACAGTGAAGCCAGTGTCACCATGTGTTGTGAAATAAAATTTAAAAAAGACGTTACAGGAAATTCATTATCATCAGTCTTTTCAGAAACTTCTCTGTGAAGACTTCATTTAAAAACTATTTTATTTTAGTAGAAACAGTCTCAGACTCTGTCAGTGTGTAAATGATTGATGATGTTCAGAGTCAAACCAACACAAGACTCCGACTGTTTGTCTGTGTAGCTCAAGTTACATTTATATTATATTATATTATATTATATATAGTAGTGTTGTCAGTGTTGTCCTAAAACACCAGACTTGATAATATCAGACGTCATGTTCCTGAAACATAAAAAGCAATATTATTGTTCTGTGTTATAAAAAACTAAACTGAAACATAAGATACAGTGATTATAAATCAATATAAATAACAATCATATCACAATATAATAACAGAAATCAACCCCCTGCAAAAAAAGAAATGTAAACATTGTGTACCGCTGTGTTGTGAACATCGTGGTGCCGCCATGAACCGTCAGTCAGCTGTTTGACATGCAGGTGTTCAGCAGGAACATGCGACTCTGAGCCGAGAGAATCAGAGACGATCGACAGACATGACGTTAATAAGTGTAACACCAGATTGATTGTGTGTGTGTGTGTGTGTGTGTGT
>NW_019524429.1:33723-39850 GCF_002814215.2 Seriola lalandi dorsalis | reverse complement strand
CCCCCCCCCCCCCCCCCCCGGTGGAGAACCCAGAGAGATAATCAGTGTCTGGTCTCTGGATCTGGTTCCGACAGACACAGTGTTCGTTCAGAACATTTTAAAGTCCCATGTTGAAACAGTATTATTGATGATCTCATTGTTTTAATTTAGGGTTTTTTGCCACTTTTGAAATGTCAATGTCACACACAGGAATGAATGTTAATATATGAAGCAGGATGTTTGAGAGAGAGAGAGAGAGAGAGTAGAGATGTACAGGTCCTCGCGTCAGCAGTGACGGGGCTGCAGGGAAAATAAATTATTGGCAGATTTTCGAAATCTAGTTTAAATAAAGGTGAGACGTCGGCGTCTGAAATCAGCAACTAGAATGAAAGTTTTCTTCACTCGGTGTCTGAGTATCTGCTGAGCCCTCACTGCCACAGTAACCACGACAACCTGTTCCAACAGCGTCGAGTCGTACGATGGCCGGGGGCGATTTTTAGAATCAGGTAACCGTGGAAACGACCTCCAGGGTTTCTGACATCACGATATATGATTCGATGAAATTATTTTTTCATGTTGCTCTTGTTCGATTTGTACATACATGAATAAATGATTTAAGAAGAAACTTTATTTTGACTGATTTCATGACGTTTCTGGATTTGAACAGGTTGTAACTCCCGCCTCAAAACATTGTGAAGCAGCGTGGGATCATGGGAGTTGTTGTCTTTACCACCGTTGCCGTCAGCTTCTCCTGGTTTGTATTCCCTCAGTGTCAGTGGTTCAGGAGGTTTTTACCTGGAGCTGAACCAAAACACCTTAAATTAAGATTTACTTCAAGTCTGATTTAAGGTTTCCTTAAATAAAAAGAGTTGGACAAAGAACCCTGGAGTCTTCTCCTTAAGGTTTCCTTAAAATGTTCACTGACGTATTTAAGGTTTTCTCCTTATCTTAGTCTTTTACTTAAGGAATCACTTAAAGTCATTTAAGCTGCTGCACGAAAGACCTTTGCGACCAAACTAAGGAAAAACTAGAACCACCTCCTCGTGGTCGTATCCCTCCGCCGCTCAGACTAGTTCCAGGTCACATCCCTGTTTATCCAGAGTCAGAGAAAATATTAAACATCTGTGTGAAATTTTGTCATAATTTCTGTGAAGTCTTAAGTAAAGGCTAAAAAGTGTTTTGTGAGGTCACACTGACATTGACCTTTGACCTTTGACCACCAAAATCTACTAAGTTCATCCTTGAGTCCAAGTGCACGATTGCATCACATCTGAGGAAGTTCTGTCAAAGTGTTGCTGAGATATCGCGTCCGCGAGAACGAGACGGGCAGACGGACGGACGGACGGACGGACGGAGGAATAAAAACATGGAAAAACTTGCAGCCAATCACCTTCGTCCGTCTGACACTCACTTTGCTTTCTGTGTTCAGGCACCTGAACAAACACAAACACAGTACAAATTCTCAATTTAATGATTTCCAGGATGAAATATCAACAAAAGCAACAGACATCCATGAAAACTGAACAGAGGAACAAACAGTGCTAAAACTTTTACGTTTCAATGTCAGAACACCTGAAAATCTTACAAACACAACGACTCCCTGCTTTAGTTACAACACAAAAATCAGGAAGTGCAAAGGATTAAAGGAAGAGAGGGTTCAAGATGGCTTCAGGTCATGGCTTTTCTTTACTGGCCTCACTGACAGAGGAAGTCTCACAGACAACCACACAGGAAGTGAACGACAGTGGAGTTAGACTGAACAATAAAAGCGTCTTTTTCATGCGAACACTCGTTAAGGTGCAGAAAGAGGAGAGGGATCAAATCTGAAAACATGGAGTCTGTTTCAGGAAGAAACTTCATCTCTGAGACGTCCGTCTTAAATAAACTGATGGTCCTGAACGCCTCGTCTCATAAAGCTGCTTCTCATAACTCAGAGTTTAGTGATTCAACGACACACCTGTGCACACGGAGGAGGTGTGGCCACAGATCCAGATTCTGGGGCCGGTTGCACTAAACACCTTAAGTTTTCTACTTAAATATGACGCTTAAGGTTAAATTTCTCCTTAGCTGAGGGAGTTACTTCTCTTGAAAGGTGCAGCAGTGAAAGAGATTTCACAGCAGTAAAATTCTACTGTTTCCATGGAGACAGTTGATTGCTGCCAGTGGCACCTGTGATACCTGTGATCTCATCCTCCTGTTGTTTTAACGAGGTGAACTTTGGTCGTTAAGGGCTTTTGTGCCACAGTTTAACTGACTTAAAGTGATTCCTCGAAGTTTAAGACTAAGATGAGGAGAAAACCTTGAATACTTAAGTCAATATTTGAAGGAAATCTTAAGAAGAAGACTTAAGGGTGTTTTGTGCAACTGTTTTTATTTTAAAAAAACCTTAACTCTTATGTTAAGGTGTTTTGTGCAACCGGCCCCAGAGCAGCACACTGACCTTAACATTTGCTGCTTCGTGAGACAAGGCCCCGCCCCTTCATGGACTCTCGGGGAGTGCGCCAAAATTATTTAAATGAAGAATAAAATTCAAAATAAAAAGATAATTAAATTTGCCAATTAGTCATTTCTATTTTCTCTGTTTTGACGATGTTTAATGATCAAATTCCATCTTCAGACTCTTCAGTTTCCTGCTTTAACATTTACAGCCACCATTTCATCATCGCTCCGATCTAAAGACGTCACTTTTATTTTATAGAAGCAACGTCCCGGCGCTTCGTTCACTTCTTTAAAGCCACAGTAAAAAGCTCCGGGGATCAAACCAGCGGTAGCGGTAACAGTGACGTCCTCCAGCAGCTAACGCTAGCTGTGAGCCTCGACGCAGGGGGAGGAGTCACAGTGAGCTCCCGCAGCAGAGTTTGGCCTCCTCTGATTGGTCAGCACACACATTACAAAGTTGTGCACTGTAGCTTTAAATTAAAGTCATCACAGAATAGAAACTGTAAATGTTAAAAGGAAGAAACTGATGAGAAAGTATTAAAAATTAATTTTGTGATTCAGTTATTAATCTAAAGACAGAACAGGGCAGCGGTTCTCAAAGTGCGGTCCGGGGACCCCCAGGGGTCTTGAGGGGGTTCCTGGGGCAAAAAGGGGAATAATAATAATAATAATTCTTTTTAATTCCATCCATAAGTGACACAACGACAGACTGTGTGAATATTTTGGTTCAAACTCTTTCAGTAATAAACATCTAAAAACATAAATCTCCTCAGACCGGATCCTCGATGTGAGAACGTCTGAGAACTACTGGAATATGGAAATAAAAATATCAATTGTAAAATTTATATTTTCATTTTATAGTTCATGAATTTATAATATCTTTTTAAATATATCAATATATAAAACTTTAATTATTGTGATGGCACGCTAACGCCTCCGTACCCAAACACAGCTCTCGTCTATAGATACAGAATCTCTTACAGTGTTCAGTCACTTATCATTATAACAGGTTATTGACCGGGTCGACTTCACCTGTTGACACGTTTAAAAGCTTCACCTGCTCATTGGAAACAGCAGCGTTACAGTAAATTCGCTTCATAGCACCCTGAGGCGAGCTGTGGTGGGCGGAGCTCCACAGACTCTGACTGACTGACAGTGACGGAGCTTTAAAGACGCCGTCCTGACACGAACCTGCTGAGGATGAAAGACTTTGGTAAAATCAAACCTACATAAATATGGAATAAGCTGCTTTTAATACAATAAACAATATTTCCCCGTGTTATAGACAGTAAGCAGCAGTGTACATATATACTGTGATTATATATATAACACAGTAACGCTAATATACACCAGGTGATCAGTCCATTTGTTAAAAACAAACACAGAGGTATAAATATACTCAAAGACTACACACACACACACACACACACACCTCACACACACACACACACACATATCTATACATTTACTGGTAATGTGAATTAAATGGACCCTCGTTCCCTTTAGTGATAATAACGTGCTGAACACACACACAGGATTGTGGGAGCTGATCTCAGCTGCTGTTTTCCCAGGTGTGCGTCCTAAGGCGAAGTGCTCGCGTTGAAAAGTACAGAGGACACGTTGAACGGGGAAATCCTCCCCAAATGTGAATCGTCCAGACTCCCAGAGTTTCTGGTCTTACCCGCAGCAGGAGGCGCACTCCTGTCTGATGGAGCCTCAGCTTCCTGTCTGTGGCTCCCGAGACGTCACTCCAACATGGCGTCCAGCTGGTCAGCGAGGTCGTCGAACATGTTGCTGATGTCATCCAGGATATTTCCCGCCGCCTTGACCGTGCTGCTGCCGCTGAGGAGGAGACAGACGCCGTTAGTCACACAGAACAGATTACATGTAACCCCCCCCCCCGGACACGCCTGTACGTGAGTGACGTCTTTACCCGTCCACGCTGCTCCCTTGAGCCAGCTTGTTCTCCACCACTTTGAGCGCCGCCTCCAGTGACGTGCTGGTTTGCTCCAGCCTCTGGTGAGCCAGCACCTCCAGGCCGGCCGCACTCGCCTGGGGCGTCCCCGCTCTCCCCGCCTGGACCGCCGCTGCCGAGGCGGAGAACGAAGGGGCCTGGACCGGAGAGGACGGAGCGGCTGACGCGACGCTCTGGAGCGCGGCGAGGGTCGGTCCTGAGGGACATGAAGAGCTGGTTTAGATTTGAAGTCAGAGAAGAAGAAGTTCAGATGTTATCGGAGGTCGTTGTTACCTGCTGCTGACGGCGGCGTGCTGCTGAGCTGAGGGAGTCTGGACCCCGACGGCCCAGCAGCTCTCTGCGGACTCTCCAGCTTCAGCGTGGGGGGGTGTCTCACGGCTTTAGGACTGGGGGAACACGTGTGAAGCTTCGGTGACACCGTGTGAATCTGAACGCTGGTTAGTTTGGGGATGGCTGTTTGTGCGCCCGCCTGTACCGGAGCAACTGTTTTCTGGGGGGGTGTTGGTTTGATGTTGGGGGGCTGTTTGAGAGGACTGGGAGGTTTTGAGGACACCGGGGGCTTCGGGCCTTTTCCCACCGAGCCGACTCTCTGGAAAACGTTCCTCTGAGGTTCCTCGCCGCTCTGCGTCCCGGCGACATCGTGTGCGTTCGCCCTGTGGTTGTCGTCTCTGTTGGGTGAAGACGCCTCCTCGGGCGTGGAGGCGTCTTTGTCTTTGGGTTTGTGTCGTCTCTTCACCGTGTCGGACTCTTTCAGGTTGAACTCTGGGAGCTCCAGGCTGTTCGGAGTCTGGACGGGATCCTCCGGGGGAGTCTTCATTTCGCCGTCGCCCCGGCTGACGACCGCGATCCTGGGTCGCTGTTTGATGGTGAGGTTTCCCTCCTTGGCGAAGGGCAGGTGGTCACATGAGCTGTTCTTCGGAGACGCACCTTTTGATATTCTTTCACTTCTTCTCGCTCTCTCTCTCTCCTCAGTCGCTCCATCAGTGTTTCCTCCTCTCTGTCTGTCACTGTCGCCCTCCGTCCTCTCACTTCCTGGTCTTCTTAAGCCGCCGACGCCCAGGGCGGGCACAGGTTTGGAGTGCTGCAGGATGATGTGAGCAGGAAGTCCGTGTGGAATCGGGGAGGAGGCGGGGCTAAAAACAGGCGACACGGGGACGTGTGTTGGTGGTGGGATGTCTATCCTCCTGGACGGACTGCTGCTGCTCCCCTCCAGCCTCGCTGCGATGCTCCTCACGCTGCCCACGCTCTCTATCTCCACCCCGCCCTTCACCTCCGGCTCCACGACTTTACCGTTTCCCGGCTGGCGCGGTGGGCTGCCGCTTACCGAGCTCATCCTCTTGGGCGGTGGCGGGGGCGGGCCTTTGCGTCGGGAGCGCACGGCGAAGGAGTGGCTGCGGTTGATGTGGCGTTGGGCCCCCGTGGCGCTGGTGTGCCCACGTCCCGGCCTGCGCGACAAGGTGGCGTAGGAGGGCAAGGCTGCAGCGGAAGCGGAGGTGCAAGGGGGAGCGAGGTCATCATCTTCGTCTGGCTCGCCGTCGGACAGGGCGTAGCGAGTCAGACTTTGGGCGCGCTTCTTGTGGGGGCCCCTCTGGGCGTCGTCAGCTGGGGCCGGTCCGGGCCAGGGCCCCAGGAGAGGGATCGCTCCGGGCAGCGGCTTGGAGAGGACCCGCGGAGCGCCGTTGACCCCCGTCTGAGCCTGGATGTAACTGAAGGCCTTCTGGGTGGGGGAGGGCT
>NW_019524429.1:30828-33609 GCF_002814215.2 Seriola lalandi dorsalis | reverse complement strand
GGAAGTGTTTGGCCTTGGGTGGGACGGCTGGGTAGGCGAAGCGGGGCATTTTGCTCGGGGTCAGCGGGGGCGTGAGGGGGGAGAAGGGGAGTTTGTTGGGAGTCACAGACCGACTCTGGTGCTCCCACATCTCCGTGGGTCTCTGTCGGCCTCGGCCTCCAGGACTACTTCCTCCTCGCTTGGCGTCCTCCCCTCCTCCGCCCCCCAGACTCTCCTCAGACCGGCTGGAGTTTCTGGCGTGTTGCGCCTGACAATAGCCTGAATTTGAATGTCCAGAATTCCCAGAATTCCCCGAGCCCCGTGACCGCGTGCTGATGCTCTCCTGACTTACAGACATGGCGGATAACGCCACCGCAGAAGTCACGCCCCTAATACCGAACGCCTCTGCGGCTCCTCCCCCCGCCCGGCCCATCATGGCGCTCTGCAGCTCGGAGCTCAGCTCGCTGTCCTGGAAGGAGAGCAGGGCCCTAGGGGTGCGAGGGGAGGGGCAGCAGTTATTGGCGGGAGCGCCAGAGTGTGCGTGAGCGTGCACGTTGTGTGTCGGCGTGTGTTCGATGGCCACCAGCTCCAGAGCGGCTGGGGGCTTCCGTCTGAGAGTCCCGCCTCCGGTTCTGTCGCCATGGTTACAGGAGCGCTGAAGATCACAGAGTCTCTTCACTGCTAACATCAGCTTCTTCTGATGACCTGAAACACAGACGGCGGTCATCACAGCGGTTCACAGTGACATCACAGAACATGTGGTCTGATCTCTCACCGAGTTTGGTGATGCCGATCTCCTGCAGGTCCTCCCACGTGATGTCCTTGACGATCGTGATCGAGTCGTAGCCGTTCTCGCACAATCTCTTCTGGTACTGAGGAAGTCCGATCACACTGAGCCACTCCCCCAGGGCGGACTGCGGCGACAGACAGAGTCATCGTCATCGCCAGCATTTATCTTTCTGACACGAGCGGTGAAACAACAACAGATGCTTTTCAGAAATGTTAAAGCGTCTCTCACAGGGATGTAGTCGGGCAGCCACTCGGGGATACTCAGTTTGCTGATCTCCATGGAGATCTTCTTCCTGTGGCCGGGTTTGGTGACTCCGATGGCCGTCAGGTCCTGAACGCCAGAACACATGTACAATATGTGATCAGCAAAACAAAGAATCAACACGTGACAACTGCACAAAATATATCATGCTGAAAAAAACAGGGTTATAACTCCACAAACTCTGCGTTTCTCAATTTCTACTGAGTAAATTCACTGATTTACCAAAAACAAATGTGAAAATATGAAAATGAAAAAAACTGCTACTGAAGCAAATAGAGAAAAAACACAAGTTTGTTTTTTTATAAAACACATTAAGAAACAAAAACAATGACGGATCTAAAATCAGTGTTTCCAGGTGACACTCGTTTTCATCACCAAGCTAAATGCTAAATGCTAAATGCTACATCTTTAATGAGATTAAAAACTAGAAACTAAAATCAACATTTCCAGCTTGTTTTTCCTCGATCATTGACATGTGACATTTGTTCATGGAAGTCAATTCAATTCTATTTTATTTGTAAAGAGCCAAATCAAAACTGTATTATATATATTATCTCAAGGCACTTTACAGGGGGAGGTCAGGACATATTAACTACATGTGTCTGCGTCGCACTCTGGTTCTTCCTGAAGATGCCATATTAACAATTTTCATATATTATAATAAAATGAGTTACTGAGCTTCCCAAACTAAAGTTTTACAGTAATATATGAACATTAATTGTGATATTCTGGTAAAAATAATTCAAAACGATGGTGATGGAGGTCGTAACCTGCTGTTCCGAACATTGCACAGAGATTCTGGGTCTCTAATCGATGTTATTTCTATTTGATTTGGCGCTTTATAAATATACAGATAAAACCTGAGTTGACATTAACTCTCTGGTTCTGGTTCTGTTGTAGGAACAACTGTAGAACAGAAGATCAACATGTTCTCACATCCGTCTGAAAGCTTCGTCTCTTAGTAATCTAACTAACATGTATTTAACATGATTTATTAAAGGTAAAACTTTAACTGTGACACTGACACACACCTCAGGTGTCATCCTGCTGATGGTGGGGACGTCATATCCTGCACTGATGAAGTTGGATGTGTACTGCTCCAACTGGAACTCACACAGCCACTGGTAGATCGCCTCCGAGTCCTGATGACAGAGAGGAGGGAGATCCATGACACACCGACACACACACACCGACACACACACACACACACACCTAGCCAGACTACTGAACTCACCTTTCCCTCCAGCAGGTGCTCCGGTCTGACGAAGCCTTTCTGAGGAGTGCCGTTCACCTGCCGGCGGGAACCACCTACAAAACACACACGTGTCATTCCTCCAGGGCGACAGAAGCTTCACTGAGTGACTGAAGGAAACGAGTGACGTAACAGTGACCACGTTCTGTGTCACATGCTAAAGTTACACCAGATTATACCAGAGTATCAGGGCCACACTGAGGGGAAAAAAGAAATCTGAAATTTTAAAGAATAAAGTCGTAATATTATGAAAATGTGAAATTTCGAGAGAAAAAAACAATTTTTAGGAATATTACAAACAAATCAAACAGGTTCTCAATATCTCCTTATCTGTTAAACCTAAAGTTAATTTAACATAAAATTACAACTCATAATATTTTGACTTTATTTTTTGAAATATGATTTTATTCTCGAAATTTCAGCCTTTTTTCCTCCTCAATGTGGCCGAATACTCTGTGGTACCGTACAGCTGCCTGAGTGTGTGTGTGTGTGTGTGTGT
>NW_019524429.1:26515-30808 GCF_002814215.2 Seriola lalandi dorsalis | reverse complement strand
TCTGATCACGCTCTTCTCGCTCGTCAGGATCCATCTGCCTTTTAATCAGCACCGTTTACAATAAGCTTCATCTAGAGAGCAGCTCTGAACACACAGAGGAACTGTGCAACGTAAAATACAGTATGTTGGAGTCAAGATGCTATTAGCCTAGCTTAGCATGAAGACTGGAACCAGGGGTGTGAACGGCTCTCTCACTCACACACTGTTTGAAATGCATTTACAGCAAAAGCACAAGTTCAGTTGTCAAACTAAAGTCCACGATGAACGTTCAACAGGAGTTTGCTGCTTTGTTGAATCATGTCTACACAAGTCTGTCGATTGTTCCAAAGTGCAGCGACTAAAACCTTTGGAGAAGCAACTTTTAGCTTCGATGCTCCGAGCTGATGGAACGGTCTCCATGACGACGTGGCGACCTGAGAGCAGCTGGAAGTGTTGGAACATAAACTCAAAGTGTAGTGACCTCTGCAGCTCAGCTTTTAATTAAATATGGTTTTTAATCATCAGTCACTTTATTCTATTCACTTATTTTATTGTAATTATGTTGTAAATTGTATTTTATTCTATTTTATCTGTTATTTTATTATTGATTTTCTTTATTTGCTGATTTCTTTATTGCTCTTTTTAGTGTATTTTACTGTATCTCATTCTCAGCTTTCTCACTTGATTTGTCCTTTTTCTCTTTTGCTCATTTGTCTTTGAAGCCAAAGTGCTAAACAAATAAAGACTGAATGAATGATTGATTGATTATTTTATTCTGTATTTAATGCAACTTAATGCAACTGTTTGGTCTGAAGCCTCCGTCACACGGTGTCTCCAGGTTTGGTCAAACAGCATCTAACACTAACCCTTGGCCTCAGGGTGAGAGACTAAACTTCAGCCACTGAGCTCTTCTCAAAGTCCAACAGAAAGAGAAAACTACAACTTGACTCACGTCAATATTATATAACAACATATAATAAGTCTGGAATAACTTCCACTGAATAACAGGTCCTAATGAATTCTCCACTGAAGTGCAGATTATCAGTCCATCAGGAGCATCATCTTCACCGTCTTCATGTTAAATGTGAGTAAATCAAACATCAGATCAGGACTTCTTACCCTTCAGGAAGAAGAAGAGCGGCAGAGCTCCTGACGTTTGACACTTCATCCTTCCCTCCGCCCGTCCTGCTTTACACTGACATTTCTTCAAGTCTTTCTCCTTCATTTAACGGATGTGTTTTGCTCCTTCCCGTCTCCTCCCTCTCTCTTCTCCTTCCTACTCACCCTGAGGTCAACAGCGACCGGTCATTCCTTTATATATTATAAAGCCCCCTCTCAGCACAGAGTCCTCAGATTTACCTGCAGCATGTGAATCCTGCACCTGCCGCTCAGATCCGACACGTTTTCCTGTTCTTCAGTTTTTCCTTTGAGCGGTGATCAAGTGCTTTTATGTGTTTCGGTAACTGAGAGAAACTGGTGGTTTTATTGGTTTCAGTGGTGAGGTGAGGTGAGGTGAGGTGAGTCCATTCTCACTCCCTGCATCTCATTTCCTCTCAGACTGACGCCAGTAACAGCTCAGTCTGCAGAACTAAAGCTCTGCTGCCACATTCCTCAGGTAAAGTGAAGTTACTCAAACAGGATCCAGCTGCTCTTTGATGCTGTTCACCATGATGTGCAAACACTTGGATACGGGTCCTAAAGGTGATTTAAATTAAGTTTTCAATCTAACCGTGTTTTCTTTCAAGATATAACTCAATGTTTTAGCCCTTCAAAATAAAAGTGAAATGTACGACAGATTGTTTGGGTGAAACATCTGAGATTTCAAGAACAGAAAGATCATTAAGTCAATAAATAATAAATATGATAATATTAGAAGAAAAAAAGAAATAATCTGCAGCACCTTGAGAACATAAAACATTTCCAAAAGAACGTGTCAATATAACGAGAAAACAATCTGCAGTTCTTTGAGATGATGTCAAATATTTACTTTAAAATCATCCTCACTGCACATTTACAAGAAAAAGTGACATTAAGAGACAAAAATTAAAATATTAAGAAAAAAAAAAGTTGAAATACTTAAAGAATCAAGTCAAATATTCACCAGAAAATATCTCTGAGTCCATGAGCGGACATGTTTCCAGACACAGTCAAAGAGAGACCAGAACAGAAGTTCAGATTAAAGCTCAGGGTTTGTGACCCACCCAAATAAAAAGGACTGTCTCTGGATGAAGAGCTAACTTACACTCTGTACAGAACATAATTAGTTCCAAAAGTAATCTTTTTATTGCAATACAAAGACTTCATTTCATAATATTATGACTTTTTTCTCAATAAATTAAAACTGTTCCCGCAAATATTTCAATTCAACAAAAAATCTCAAATTTTATTTTATTTTTTAGAAGGAAACTGAGACGGAAAAAACAAATCATTATAACAAACAGAGTTTAAACACAGAGAAAAGAGGCTGAGGTCCAGTTGCTCGACTCACCTGTGGATCCATCAACCTGTTTGCTGCGGTCGGCTCCTGCAGTGTGGACGTGTTCTCCTGATTCACCAGCAGAGGGAGCCAGCTGCACACAGACAACACGGAGGAGACAGTCAGATCATCCAGAAATAAAATCTCCTTTCTCCGTAGCTTTTAGAGAATTCATACAACAAATAAAACTGCATTTGAAAACTTGTGATGGGGAGTTTTCATGGTGAATTCAAGATGGAGGAGAAACACCCTACATACAGTTTGTATTTCAGTATTACAGTCCACAAATGCTTGTTGTTATTTGTGAGTAACATCAGGGGTCTCTCTCTGTGAGCAGGTCTGACCTTGCCCGTGTCGGTGTTGTGGCGGTTGTGAGTCCCGTTCTGTTTGTGGCTGCTCTCGGAGCTCTGGCCGCTGCCGGCGCTGCGACTGCTGCCCACGCTGCCGGCACTGCCAACACTGTTTCTGTCACCTGAGAGAGAGAGAGAGAGAGAGAGAGAAAGAGAGAGAGAGAGAGAGAGAGAGAGAGAGAGAGGAAAGACAAAAGAGAGAAAGAGAGATTGGAGGGTAAAATGAGACGTTCAGAGAATTTAAGAGCTGGGAAACTGAGAGAGAGAAAGTCTGTGGTCTGAGCGCACTGCAGAAATCTATTTGAACAAGTCATGATTCTTTTCAGTCCTATTCACCGTTAAAGGACGAGTTTGACATTTTAGGATTTACACTTATTTACTTTACAAATGTCAGAGAAACTAAAACTGGAATCACTATCGTCGTGGTTGCAACCAGATAAGTTGCAGGAAATGTTGTCACAGTCTCCTTCCTGAGTTACAGAGTTGAATAATGGCCAGAAGTGCTTTTGAAGAACACTATGATGTCACAGTGAAGTTGACCTTTGACCTTTTGGATATAAAACGTCATCACTTCATTTTATCCTTATAGACACTTGAGTTAAATTGTGTCGTAATTAGCGAATTAATTCATCAGTTATGGCCTTAAAAACTGTTTTGTGAGGTCACTGTGACCTTGACCTTGACCTTTACTAAAATGTAATCATGTCATCCTCAAGTCCAAGTGGACATATTTGAAGAAGTTCCTTCGAGGCGTCACTGAGATATCACGTGCACGAGAATGTGACGGACTGACAACCTGAAAACATAATGTCTCCGGCTCGAGCCGGCACAGAGGAATGAAAAGCCCATGTAAGCTACGCTAGGCAATTAGCCTAGCTTAGCTGTGAGTAGGCTAGGCAATTAGCCTAGCTTAGCATAATGACTGGAGGAGGGGCTGACAGCTGGCTCCGTCCAAAGTTCAAAAACTCAATAACCTCACTTAATGTATATCGTGTTTGTTTAACCTGTACATTACAGGCCTGGATGATATTCAAAATTTTATATCTCGATACCGTCTCACCCAAATATCGTGATATACGATATTATTGATATGTACGATACCAGCCGAAGCCTCGTACATTAACAGAAATGTATCCACGACGATTTGTGATTTTAGCTGGAGTTGTATGGTGTAACTATCAGATGACGCACAAGTTTATCCGTCTTAGCAAGAATCAGTGACGCAGGAAACTCCTCCTAAAGCCACTAATTGTCATTTTCAGTCTGTTTGTGTACAGATTAAAAAAAATAACATGCAACGTGTTAATTATTGAGCTTTTGTGCCAAGATGATAAATCACGTCCCAGCTCCACACCTCACACAGACTAAGGCTAAAAAAAACAAAAAAGCAAATTATGTTCCTTCTGACTTATTTCAGGAATGATCTGGAACCAGTTGTTTCATTATCTCTTTGATTTTTAAAAGCACAAATACAACCACAACCCCCCC
>NW_019524429.1:6413-26194 GCF_002814215.2 Seriola lalandi dorsalis | reverse complement strand
ATAAAGATGGGAATAAGCTTCCTCTGAGAGGCCCCGTTTATCAGAACGGCGAGGACTGGATCTGGTCTACAGGTTCACACGGGGGTCGGGATTTGTGAGGGGGGGGTGGGGGGGGTGGCAGGCGTTTTGGGACCACACACTCTTACCAGTGGGAGAGCTCCTGAGGACCCATATGTCCTGAGCGGGGCTAGCAGGACTAGCTGGGGCTGAGGGCTGACTGCCAGGTGGAGCACCTAACAAACACACACACACACTTTAGATCCACGCTCACTGTTACTCCGCCCACTGAGGGAGGAGCTGGGGGCGGATCTACAGAGCCCACCACAGGACTGATGGAGAGGAGACGGGGGGTCAGGGTGGTGCTTGGAGGGGGAAGAAGAAACCAAAGAGATGGTTGGAAGTGTGTGTGTGTGTGTGTGTGTGTACCTGCAGGATCATAACCATGGGTGTATGAGTCGTCAGTCTGAATGATGGGGCCGTGGCTCGACGGAGGAGCTCTGGATGCAAAGTGTTGTCGTTGGGAAGGCATTGACGCTTGGCGGGAGAGGGTGCCCCCTAGTGTCAGGGAGACAGGTTTGGGTTGAGGATAGTGTGCGTGCGTGTGTGCTCGTCAGCGTGACCTGCATGCACAGGTGTATGAAGATGCAGTGAGGTCGTGTTTTATCGTTCTCTGAGTTTATGGAACAACAACTGAAAAAGAGCGGATTCACTGTAAATCCTCTCTGGTGTTACATCACCGACGACGCAGAGAGGGCTTACTTCTCCTTTGTCTGCTGTTGGTCCATGGTTGCTGACACCATTGACATTATCACAGAGCTCAGGCGCGCATGCACATGCACATGCACACACACACACACACACACACACACACACACACACACACACACACACACTGCTGAGTTTGCCTCATAAGCAAAGAGCCTGTCACCGACTTTAAGTCAAACTCTCTTTCTCTTGTCTCTTCTCCCTCAAGCATGAGCAGACACACACACACACACACACATACACACACACTTACATATACACACACTCACTCACTCACACACACACACACACACACACACACACACACACTCAGACAGACAGACAGACAGACAGAGACACACACACACAGCACATAATATCCCAACGTAGACTGTGAGGGCTTTAGCACTGAGCTGACACTCGGCAATCTGGCCATAGTAATCCTATTAATGTGTGTGTGTGTGTGTGTGTGTGTGTGTGTGTGTGTGTGTGTGTGTGTGTGTGTGTGTGTGTGCAGCCTGGCTTGTTGAGGACCTAGAAGTGAAGTGTTTTATCTTGTGTGTGTCTCTGTCTGCTGCTGCTGCTGCTGTTGGGCCCCTCGCTGCTCGTCCCACTGTTTGAATGTCAGTGGCTTTACAGCTGCAAAACAAACATGGGCTCATATTCCTTTTATTCACAGGGATTAAATCAGATGATTTACAAGCACGCTGACCCCCCCGACCCCCTCGACCCCCCCCTTTAGTGACCACACATGCCAACATGACAGATCCTTCTTGTGAACAAAGTGGCGAGATGTATTCTTGGCCCAGATATAACCACTGCCCCGGGTCAAGTTAGCCCTTTTAACACCACTCTGGCAGCTCGACCCCCCAGCGTGCCGAGTCTAATACGGCCCTGTGACCCTGAGTTATTATAGTCAGAGGGTGATGTGATTATATATATTAGCATGTAGGTGGATGAATTCTTTACTCAGCACTGTAGTGCGCAGCTACTGCAGTTAAACATGATCCAGGGCAAAAACTTTGCCTCCGTGGACCCTGACTCTCGCCTGTCTTCATGTTTACACTGTGTTTGTGCCCCACAGTGCAGCACAGTGGGGCAGATTCATCCCCCGAGAGGGAGGGAACACAGAGAGGCTCGGCGACTCGTCAGCAAAGATCCTCTATAACAAAAGATGAGGCATCACAAGCAGCGGCAGTGGGAGGAAATGGTTTACACTTCCTGTCTGGTAAGTGGTCGTGATAGCTTGTTCATGTCAAAACAAAACAACAACACAAGATACAGTTTGAATTTGTGCTTGATTTTGCTGCTTGTTTATATCTGATCAACCCAGAACAAGATCATATCAGTCCAATAACACTCTCCGTTTTCCCTCCAAAAACAGTTTAATAATAATAACACTAATAGTATTATAATAGTTTTATTTCACTTTTTACCTTTAATTCATGGTTTCACATATAAGTCCCTCTTATCCAGAGAGTATCATTAGACAGATATGATCTTGTTGATCAGTTATAAGCTAGCAGATCAAAACAAGTGGCAAAATCAGGTGTAAATTTTCTACTGAAGCTCGAGGTGTATTGTTGTATTGTTGTATTGTTGTATTGTTGTATTGTTTTGACACGGACAAGAAATTCATCAGATAGTGTTAAAAAACCAAGATAGGTCAGTCTGAATAAGGTTAGAAGTGTAAACCATTTCCTTCCACTGGCGCTGCTTGTAAAGCATCATCTCCATTATATATCTTTATGTTGTTGTTGTTGTTGTTGTTGTTGTTGTTGATGCTGATGTTGTGTTTGTCTACCTGCTCGTCTGCTCAGGACCTCCACCACTGAAGGGGGGAAGAAGCCCACACGGTCCGTGCCCCGCTGCGTGTCGTGGATGTGGCCTTTCCACCGGCCGTCCGAGTGCTGCTCCAGGACCTGAGACCAACAGATCAGGAAGCACACGGCGGCAATTCAGTAACAACTTTGGTGACTGTTTAAATTAAAAGGAAAATAAAAAATAAAATGTATTTTCCCTTTGTGAGGAACAAAAACAGCTTTCCAAACATTTCCCTTGTCAACTGCACATCAACTCTTAAGTATGCTCGTCATGTGTGTGACTCCTCCAGGCATTGCTTTTAAGACCATAATGAGAGAGCCAATGAGCTGGAAATGCACAGTCTATTCATTGTGAGTGTTAACAAAACGCCTGGAGAGGACAAAAAAAAAACCCAAAAAAACACCTCTGCCCTCACAAGACACGACACAACTACACACGAGTTCGTACAGGAGTCTGGATGTCACGATGACGCGTATAAAGATATCAAAATACACATCAGTGAGCACATAAACACGCACACGCATGAATTAGCACAAACGTCGTGTGTGAGGGAATGAGCAAACAAGCTGGTAATGAGAGAGTGACAGCAACAAGTTCGCGCCTGTTTCTCTGCTGCTGCTCAGGCTTCACTAAATTACCCCACAACATCCACCACAAATCCTAACAACAACACTTCACTCACACAAGTCCTCATCATGTAATCCTGTGATTCCCCTGCAACGAGCGAAGCAGCTGCAACAAGGTGTAGAGTGGATTTACAGATGCTGCCATAAAGGAAACAACGCACCTGTATAAAACCCGTGTTACAGCGGAGAGCTGCAGCCAGGTGAAGGTGTTTGTGTCTTTTCCATCGTTTGTCCGTCTCACGACAGGTCGGTCGTTAGATCCACAATGACTCAGAAAGATATACTCTACAAGTGTGTCATGAACTTTCTCTAAGAGTCTGTGTTTTCTTTGTCAACATGCCAAGATCAGACAATAACGTATTCTTGCCTTTTGAGACGGAGTTCAAAGAGTCGCAAATTCTTGGTCGACACACGCGACAGCTCACATGCTGGACCCAGATAAATCAGTTTGCCGCACAGAGGTGACTGGAAGGTGGCGGCAGGAACTTACAGCTGAGTTCACAGGAGCCACTCTGTGTCATGTAAAAAAAACTAGAAGAGGGAAGCCAAAAATATTCTGAGGAGTAAGTGTTTTTGTCAGGATGTGGGATCCCAGACGCTACCTTGAATGTACGGTTGCACGATATGCAAAAAATAAATAAAAAAATCATATTGTGATTATTTCGTCAGATATTGTGATTTCAGTTGGAGTGATTGTTTTTTCATTTTCACTGAAAAAAATATAAAAATGATGATGATGTGATTTTTGTTGGTCTTGTACCGAACAAACATGTTTCCTTTGTGTCTGGAGAATGTGATCTGCAGGTCGGGGCGTCTCTGTAGCTTATGATATTGATTAATTGTGACGCTCTAGTCTGTTGTTTGTGACTATGACAGACAACACAATAACAAATGGTCAACCATTACGCCTCCTCACTCTTATTTTCATCTGTTGGCTCAGGGTGATACTGTGTCGTCTGATCCTGGTATTAAGCAGCTGGCAAATCACAACCCCCCCCCTGTCTATATGAAGTGTTTTTATGATGATCAATTAAAGCCCACAGTTTCTCTGTGAGCTCCCAGCGGAGCTCAGAGTCAGCGAGAGCTGTCAGGTGGATGTTTGAGTAGTGCTCATGTGCGTTGTGCTAATTTGAGGTCTGGGACACAAAGACGAGGCGCTACCAGTGACTGACTTTGGCACCAGCCGGGAGTCGTAACAAGAAACTGTGGCACCGCTACACCCTGCTCCCTCACATTGTCCCTGATCGAGGGACATGAACGGGCTGAGAGAAAAAAAATCATATACCATTTTAAATTTCTGAAAAAGCTATGATGCAAATCACTGTGTGAAATATGTCTCTGTATGAAATAATGAAGACAACAAAGCCCCAGTTAAACATGAAGCAGGAGTATGGCAGAAATACTGAGAGTCTGCTGAGGCACAACAACTCAAAACTCAACTCGACAAGCTGCAGAGTGAACCTCCGACTCACTGTGGTGAGCAGCCGTTACAGAGACCTGCTTCTTTCAACCGACACACACAGACAAACACAGGTACCATAATGAGGTCTCCGGCCCGGAGGTTGAGGGCGGTGGGGTCGTGGAGATTCCAGTAATCCTTCACCGCTCTGACCTGGAGGGAACTTGATGCCTCTGCAGAGAGAGAGAGATACAGAGTCGACATCATCCACCTCTGACACCTGTGCTCATCCACCTCTCCTCCCCTGTTTAAATCTCATACAGGTGCTCATGAACTAAACAGCGACCGACCTCTGAGCAGCTGCTTGATTTCCCTGCTGGCTGTGGACGTGGTGAACTGGTTGACAATATCCAGAGCTGTCTGGTTGTAGGTGTTGCGCATGTTCACATTGACGCCCGCCTAAAAAAACACACACACACACACACACACACACACACACACACACACACACACACACACACACACACACACACACTGGGATTACTGTGGACTTTTAAAACAAACCCTCCTCCCTCCTTTATTAAAGAACAACACGGGAGTTGTCGTGTGAAAGTTTTCAGCGTTGTCTTTCTATCTGCACCTTCGATACAAAACGATCAGTGTCAGCCTTTAAAATCACACACCGGCTGAACTGAGATACTTAGTTTGTGGCGTCTTCACTTACATCAAGCAGCAACCGCACCACTTCCGTTTTGCCGTACAGGGCGGCTTCATGCAGAGACGTTCCCGCTTTGGTGGCTCTGTTGATGTCGATACCAGCTTTGAGCAGCAACCTAGGAAATCAAATCAGAAACACGTATGTGAGGCCACAGGCGACACTCAGAAACAGACTCATTCATTCAACTGTTGCAGACATCTGCAACATCTCATTAAGCCATGTACCCCCCACTCTCACACACACACACACACACACACACACACACACACACACACACACACACACACACACAGATCTCTCTGCCCTGTCAGAGGCTCAGATGTAGGAATGCTGATGGCGTTGTATCCAGAGAATGGTGGAGGAGGAAGAGGAGGAAGAGGTTCACTATGTGAAGGTTGAATCAGGTTTGAAAGATTTAAACAACACTGAAGCTGCTGCAGAATATTATCCAGCTTCATGTGCACAGTGTTTTCTGAATGTACATGCAGTGAATCTGATCTAATCTCTTTATCTTTGAAATGTTGTTTTACTGTAAAATTGCAAGTTATAATCATAATAACTGATTTTTTTGTAAAAGTACAAATTTTTTCTCATAAAAAAATGTAAATATTATTAGTATTAAAAAATATCAGTATTAAAATAAATATAATGTGATACTGCAACTTGATTCTAAAAAGGTTACAATCATAATATCATGATATAAATATATTTTTCTCTTGTAAAATATGGGAGCAGAACACACGTAACAACTGCTTTTCAATATGAAAAATCTGAGCGTGGGTTAAAAAGCTTGCTCTAAGTGGGACACCACGGAGAGGTGGGACAGACAGGAGAAATATTAAGCCATGATGCAGTATGATGAAAAAAAAGAAGCCTGGAGCGAACCTATTGTAACCTGCTCCTTCTTCCTTTACTCAGCAGAAAAAGTTTTAATCTTGTTGGAATGAAACCTTGAGACGGCTGAATGTCTGAACACTGTCATAAAGCTTCCTCATCTCTGTCCTGCAGTTACGCAGCTGGTTTACTCTCATACTGTATACTCTACACAAACTGTACTGCGTGTATACACTAGGATGTATAGAATATATACATACACAATACTAAAATCAACAACAAACATTTTCCCCGGGACAAAATCCTCTGTGTTCACGTGTTTGCACCTCCAGCTCTAACCAGACCTAGAAAGCTTCTCCTGCTACACAAAAAGTAAGCACTATAAGACGCCTGCTGCATAAGTATGGCAGTCTTTGAAGAGACGTAAATCCCTTAGTGGGAGATCACAGGCAAATTCTCCTGAGTAAACTCTGAATAAACTTGTGTGCTAATGCAGTGGATTTTTTATTTTTTTATTTATTTCTTTTTGTGTTGGAGCCTCGACTTCTCTCCTGCACGTCTGCTATTCGACACCCCAGTTCAGGAGAGATGGAGCGGGTGTGTTGCAAAATGAGATCTGATCATTCAGAGGATGGGAATCGTTAGCAGCATGTCTGAGAGGCAGGGTGGAGCTACTTGGCTGAGTACATACATATTTACACAGATATGCTGGTATATAAAAAACACACTGAGCTGCTCTCGGGTATCTGAGATGGAGTATCACTACAGTGCAGCATGTGCTCTTTGTGAAGGTGGATGTCGTTCGTGGGTTTTGCTTTCTGTAGCTACCTGAGGGGGAAATGTTCAGCACCTGGGGCTCTGCATGAATGAGTAATTATTAATTAATTATTAATTACTAGCGCAAACTGTTAGCACTGTTAGCAGTTGTTGTATATACAGTATAGTAGTTAGAAAGTAGCAGCAATAGTAGTTGTAAAAGCACTGACAGCTAGGGTGACCAGATGTCCCTGTTTTTAATGTTTGTAATTAAAAACTGAAGTCCAGCTTTGTACTTGTTTTGGCCAACAGAGGGGGCTGGCTGCTAGCTATAGCAGCTTCACAAGTGAAGCTAAAATAATCAAAAATAAAGTTATCCAATCAAATTTTTTGTTGTTGTTGTTGTTTCTAGGCAGAGAAAGGGTTTGCTGACTCACTCACTGGAGTTCACAACCAGGCAGTAAACTAACAAAAACAAACATACTTCAAACAAACGTTACGGCTGCTTCAAAGGTAGGGAGTCGTCATTTTATCAGTCGACCCTCACAATAGTTTATTACAATACAACAGTTGGCGTGGTCAAAATACATGACTGCCCCTGGTTTTCATTTCAGATACCTGGTCAGCTTACTGACAGCCCTAGTAGTGAGGATAGTAGTACTAGTAAAAATTGTTGTTGCAGTAGTTAAACTAGCTGTGGTTTAAGTGGCATTAGTAGCAGTATAGTAGTATGAATAGTAGCAGCAGTAGTTGTAGTTGTTGTAGCAGTAGTTAGTAGCAGCAGTAGCATAGTAGTAGTACTACTACCAGCAGCCCTAGTAATGGTGATAGTGGTAGCAGTAGAAGTTTTAGTTTTAGTACCAATAGTTATTGAAGTAGCATTAGTAGCAGTAGAGGTAGTAATGGTAACAGTGGGAGCAGTAGTTATGCTAGGTGCAGTAGCAGACGTACTTCAGCACTAGTAATGTTGATAGCAGTAGAATTAGCATGAGAAATAGTAGCAGTCGTACCAGAGATACCACCAGTAGTAGTATTGGTAGTTGCTGTAGTAGCAGTGTTATCACAGGTAACAGAGGTAACTGTCACAACAGAGGTAGCAACAGTAGTAATTTTAGTTATAGAGGTAACAACAATAGTCATCATGTAGCAGCAATAATAGCCCTGTAATAGCAGTGCACTCATAGCCTTAGCAGCGCTAATGGTAGCAGTAGTAAAAACTGTCTTACTAAAGGTGGTAGTATTAGTAAGAGTAGCAGTAGTGTTAGTGGTGGTAGTAGCATTGGTAGCAGTAGCAGCTGCAGTGATAGCATTGGTAGCAACAGTAGTAGTTGTAGTTATGGTTGCACCAGTAGTAATGTTGGTGGTTGCATTAGCAGTAGCAGAGTTGTAGCAGCTGTAATAGTAATAGCAGTAACACTGATAATAGCCCAAGCAGGGGTAATATTAGCAGTAGCATTAAAAGTACTAATAGTGGCAGAAGTAGCATTAGTAGCACTAGCGTAAGTATTGAAGTTGTAGCAGTGTCATCAGTAGAAGACGTAGGAGCAGTAGTAGCAGCCATGACAGTAGAGGTATTTGTAATTCTTGTAGTAGCAGCCGCAGCAGCAGTAGTGGAGCTGGCAATAATTACATTGGCACCAGAGGGAGCATGGCTAATAGCAACAGAGCAGGTAGCAGCAGTAACAGCAGCGGCAGCTGTGGTGTAAGTAGAAAGATGAAAGGGCAGAAATACACATGTAGACTTCTATTACTGTCCCTTTCAACACTTCAACCTTACTTGATGATGTCTTTGTGACCGTTCCTGGCTGCCAGGTGGAGTGGGGTGGTGGATGGGGAGTCCAGGCTCTCGTGCCCTCCCTCCCCCTCTAACAGCGCTGCCACCATGTTACTGCTCAGCAGCAACTGAGCCACCTGAAGAGAAATCAAACGCAATGAAATGAAGATGAAGCGTTGGCTGGGAGAACACAAGAGTGGCAGAATTAGGGCAAGAATTACAGTATTAGAAACACACACACACACACATATATATATATATATATAAAGATATGTATGCAAAGCCAAGCTAGCTGAGGCTGCATGGTAGAAATATATGAACTAAAATAATGTACTGTATATAAAGATAGCCCAGAGAAGCTTATCCACTACTCAGCAGCTGTCTAAAGATATATGGCCTCGAATGACACACACACAGACACACACACACACACACACACAGACACACACACACACACACACACGTACACACAGACACACACACGCAAAAACAGCCCAAAGCTTTTTATTCTTTCACAGCTAAAGTGCAAACTCAGACCAGACAAGAAAACATTTAACAGGCGTGTGTGTGTGTGTGTGTGTGTGTGTGTGTGTGTGTGTGTGTGTATATGTCTAATTCTGAATTACAGGGCCAGCTATACATCTCAGAGCCGGGCTTATCCACTGATGTGACAGACAAACAGTGAAACACACTGCAATGTGCAATCCCTTTAATGTGACTGTGTGTGTGTGTGTGTGTGTGTGTGTGTGAGCCACTGAAGCTTATTTCCCTTTCACTCAAACGAGCTTAATTTATCTGGGTCACTTCATCTGAGTCGGAGTTCATGTTCATCAGAAAAAGGACAGAATGGGGAGTTTTCACATGCAGATAATTGGATTGGAATAACTACATGAATGAAGCAGATCACTACATGGGGTTTTAGTCTCTCAATGAAAAGACCAGCACAAGCTCCGAGTTCTCCAAATGGCACTGTGAGGTCGTTCAACAGCTCCACAGCTGTAATCCTCACCGATACAGATCAGTACCAGCGTATCTCTTAGAGCTTCACGAAGGGGACTGTTCTCGTTTCAGGTTCTTTAAGACATTTCATCTTTCCTCCAAAAGGCTTCTTCACTTCCGTCGGTCCTCTCGTCGGCCAAAATGTGCACGAACACAAAAATGTCTTTAAACAAGTGGCCCTTGTCTTTTGGATGTAGGTGGGCTGCTGAGGCCTGACCTGAGCAAACTGGCTCTTCTGTGTCGTGTCGTGAACGTATGAAGCCTTTGTTTAGTTTTCCTTCACATACAGGTCTGTGCATTCCTCTTGACGCCATCTACGTCAAACCGGAACGACCACCGCTAAACAGAGGAAGAAGACTCTCCGATGAGAGGTGAAGCGTCTTCCAGAAGCTCCAGTCCAGCTGCCTTCATTAAGCTCTGAGGCCCCGTTCACACCTGGCTAACGAGTGTCCAAATGACACTACAGAGGTTGTCGGGGAACATGAAATCCGATCTACTCACCAGTGTTTATACAAACTGTCACTAACTCTGTCAGAGGAAAGGCTTTTGTAGAAGAGGTCAGAGCTGAATCAAACTACAGGATGTTTAGTCATGTGACTGTGGTGTCGTTGGTTTATAAGCTAACATTAGCTTTTTACTTCTGATGATTGTCTTTAGGCTCAAACATCATAAAGTGGAGTTCAGTAGTAAAGATAGAGAACTACAATAAAACAATTATGTCAAATACATCACATTGAAGGTGTAAAAAGTTATTTTAATAAAAGATCAACATTCTTGGATATACACACAAGAATCTGCTCACGATGTTCTCATACCTTCAGTCTCCCAAACTCACAGGCCAGATCCAGAGGAGTCTTCTTGGCCTTGTTCATCACACAGGGATTAGACTGGTGCTGCAGCAGCATCTCAGACTGACAGGGAAAAGAGGAGAGAAAGTGATCTCACCTCATGTATTATCAACATGCTCTCACACGCCCATCATCCCAACACATCCTGTGTGTGTGTGTGCGCATTTTTTGTGTCTTTGAACAGAAGCGGAGGAACATATGATAGCTCTGGTCCAGCCTGTGTTTAGTATTGTGTCTTATGGGGGGGGTCAGGGCTTGGTATGGCTTATATGACAGGTTGAGGTGTGTGTGTGTGCGTCAATGATGTGTGTTATCTGTCCATTAAGATGTTCCAGGAGCCAAACAGATGAGGCAAGGGGAAAGGAATATGTGTGTTCAGTGCCTGTAGACTCTGGTGAGAAACCTGTGTAATGGCATTAATGGTATTACTGGTATTGTTGGCGGACAATACTGGCTGAGACACAAAGGGGGTAGATTTCAGTGAAATGTGAGGACAGGTAATGCCTCGAAACTTTGCCTTTGGCGGCTGTGAGTGTGTGTGTGTACTCACCACCTCATAATGTCCGTACTGAGCAGCGAGATGTAACGGTATCTGTCCATCATGGGAAGGGGAGTTGACTGAAGCGCCGGCTCTCAGCAACAATAAGACGGAGTCGGCTTTACCCTGCCACGCTGCGTAGTGGAGAGGACGCATGCCTAGAGACAGGAACCACAGCGAGGGACGGAGTCAGGGAGACGGGAAAAGAAAAGACAGAAACATCCTAACATGCAGGTCCTCTCTTAACTGTTTGGTAACCATGGTAATTAAGGTGCGGACCTGATTTAGGAAAAAAAGCCATAACAGATGAATAGTTCCCAACTTAGGACAGGAAAAGTGTTTTACAAAACTAAAATCAGCTGCATATGTGACATCATCAGGGTCATCAGGTGACCTCAGCTCAGGCTCGGAGATTACAAAAAGCCAGTGTTACAAAGTCGTGGCCTGGAGTTTGAAAGGTGTCAGTGTTAAGTAAGTCACAGAGTAAACTAACATAAAAACCATCAGGCTGCATTATGGGAAATGTAGGAGGCAGTGTGTTTGAAATCAAACCCATACCAGGGATTAAAAGTCAGGACGCCTCTGCTGCTTGTTTAAATTGTTTAAACAGAGAATGTTTCTCGCACGTTCTCCATCTAATTTTGAAACTTGCCACTTGTTTGTTTTTTCTGCTCAAAACTGGAATTTGTGATTTTAGGGAAAATCCCTTGGAAGTTGGTCAGTGGAAGAGATGAACTCTTCACTTTCCAACTTGCAAAAGCTCTGAAGGTTTAGGTTTGATTGTTTCATCAGATGTCCTCTGCCGCCCCGGGGGCTGATAGATCTCGACACATCTCGTCTTGTGATCAAGTAGTTAATAAAGTTACGGTTGACTCACTCGTAGCGCCTCAGCTCTCTTCCCCGGAGGGTTACTGCTACATTTCACAAAAGTGTAATAAGTCTGACGTTAGCGGAGGTGATTTTCAGAGTCTAAGAAAGTTGCCAGGACGGGGTAAAATTTAAACTCAACCTAAAATAAAATGTAACTTGAGAACTCTATAGCTGACACACACACACACACACACACACACACACACACACACACACACACACACACACACACACACACACTTATGAGCGCTACATGCCTCCGGTCTCAGCGGCCGAGATGCCACTCCTGCACAAATTCTACTAAATCTGTTCCACTTGAGGTCTGAAGATATTTGTCGTTGCACTGCTGTCGAGGCAGACAGACTTCAAAGTGAATCATACTTATTCATATGGGTCAAACTTATTTTCAGCTGAGTGTCAAAAACTTTCAGATTCAATTTAACCACAACTGAGTTCCCAGCATTGAACAGCTTTTTTCCCTGAGTTCTGGGTTTGTGCGGTGACGCAGGTTCAGCTGGTGAAGCTGTTGATACCGTTGATGTCCTTGATATCCACTGTGGCCTGGGCCTCCAGCAGCAGAGACAGCAGCTCCGTGGTGCCCGTCAGAGCGGCATGGTGCAGCGCTGAGAAGCTGTGGGCGAGACAGAGGAGGAGGGAGGGAGGAGAGGGAGGTCAAGGCGAGGAGGGGGAGAGACGAGGAGACGAGCAGGGTCATAAATCATAGTCATGACTTTACAGCAGGTGAGTCCTTTTTAAAAGTCAGACTGAAATATGTGTGTGTGTGTGTGTGTGTGTGTGTGTGTGTGAGAGAGTGTGTGTGTGCGTCTGTGTCTGAGAGTGTGTGTGTCTGTGTGTGTGTGTGTGTGTGTGAGAGTGTGTGTGTGTGTGTGTGTGTCTGTGTGTGAAAGTGTGTGTGTGTGTGTGTGTGTGTGTGCCTGTGTGTGAGTGTCTGTGTGTGAGAGTGTGTGTGTGTGTGTGCCTGTGTGTGAGTGTCTGTGTGTGAGAGTGTGTGTGTGCCTGTGCGTGTGTGTGTGCCTGTGTGTGTGCGTGAGTGTGTGTGTGTGTGGTTTTTTCTCATCTAGTTTTCGTTATTTCATTGGTTTAAGTTTACGATGATAACTCTGGTGTGAGTTCATCTGATGACAGTGGCTTTATAAAGGTGGACGACATCACAGCTCCCAAAAGTGAGGTCACAAACCCCGTTAGCAGCTGGGACGTTGGTTTCTGTAATTTTAGGTTGTTCTGATCACACTGAGGTTTAAGTGTTCATTTTTTTTTAATAAGTTTGGTTGTAATTAGTTGTATGATGCTATGAAAAGGGGGTGTGACATCACTGACAGCTGAGATTGACTCCACCCCCCCCATCACTACTGTGCAAACTCATTACCAGCTCAAGATGGCGGCGCCTGTATCTGGGCTTCATTTTAGGGCAGTTGGGAAGAAGTGGAGTCGTGTCGTCCATCTTTATTTACAGACAGTGGAGTTCATCAAAGCTTCAGAGATGAAATGTGTGTGTTTGTGTCAGTGTATTCCACACAGAGAGAAATTAAATTAAAGGCATAAATTCTTGGCGGTGAGTTTTTCTTTTGCTTGGGGGCAACACAGACACCCTGAGTGTTCCTGGGGAGACGACCCTCCGATGAAAAACACAGGCAGAGCTGGAGCTGGAACTCCCCCCCCCCCCCCCCCCCCCCCCGAAATAAAAACTACAGTACAGAGGGCTTTCAGGTGATTTCACACAGCCTCAGGCACAGCAGGAGCCCTGAGCTCTCGGGCACCAGTGGCAATTTAAAAGCTCGGCTACACGTGGAGAGAGAACTGACTGCAGCTGTGTCGAGTCCAAAAGTTACACTATCGAGTTTTTGTTAAAGTGAACCGTCATAGCTCACGTCGTAAACCTATAGAGTAACGAGATCAGTGGGTTAACCAGCTGATTCTGGACGACTAACTCACTCACCCACTCTGGGAAATCAGTATTTCCACAGCACGACAACGTGAAGTTTACACATCAATAAAACCACTTTGTCATTGTCATTGTTGACTCTGTAGAAAAGTCTGTTCATCTCAACAACAAAGAGCAGAAATATCAGTCATGAAATAAAAATCTCCGCTGGAACAAGATTAGCTTAGCATAGCATAAAGACAGGAAGCAGGGAGGACAGCTGGCCTGACTCCGTCCTAAGGTTAAATGTATGCAGAGGTGTGTGTGGTTACAGTGGAGCCTGGCGTCGCTTTCAGGTGATTTCATGAAGGTAAACACAGTGACAGTCATGTGTAAAGGCACTGTAATGCAGAGTGATACGAGTATGTCGCCCTTAAAATAACAGTGAAATACGCCATTGACTTCAGAATGGGTATTTGTTGGTCAATCGCTTTCCGCTGCCACAGACCTGACAGTCACCTGACCAACCCGTGTTGACACCAACATGTCTGTGGGCGCTCAGAAGGGCGCAAGTGTATTTGCTATTTAAACAACAACGTGGACGCCGGACGGAAAAATGACAACTGTGTCGGTCTGAAACCAGGAAAGACGAAGCATCACGTTTGAAACGCGGCTCTTTGTGATTCCAGGTGAGAAATGATGAAGTTTAGACGTTTGTGTACAGTGATAAAAAAAAAAAATCTAAGGGATCTCCAGACAGTAAAGTAGCTCATCTTATCAGTCACATCTTTTAGGCCTCAATGCTCCTCAGACACACACACACACACACACACACACCTTCATTCATCCAGCAGAACAAACCTTGTCCACATCCTGCGTCACCTGTTGCAGCCACTGTCTAAGACTCTGAATGTGTCTCTCAGGAACGATGTTGACTCAACGACTGTTTGCTCACCTTCCCCTCTGCACTGATCTCAAACATCACAGGTAACACACACACACACACACACACACACACACACACACACACACACACACACACAAAGCGATGGACATGTTTTATTTCAACACCCCTATTGTGTATCACCTCCCGCACACTGCACTGACCCTGCATGTAGAGACACGCATCCGGCCTAAGTCAACGCATACACACATTGCACACACACCAACACTCACAGCGCCGTGCGTTGGGGGGTTCTCTGCATGTCTGATGGCCTACTTTGATATAAAGAATACATTTGACGGATAAGAACAGAGACTAAACAACCTGAAAAAAGCATCTTTGAAACAAGAAAGAGTCTGTTATTCTGGTCCAATATGAGCCACAACAAGTACTGTCACTTTACATATAAATATATATACATATATATGTTTCTATATAAGTAAAACTAGTCATAAAATAACTGTTTGTGCAAAATCATCTCCATAAAAAAACCTACTCGAGAAGTGAGGGATGTTGTTTGGGGCTTTCAACTGCATCTCACAGTCTATTCATCTATAATTTTACAAAGACCTACATTTTATTTTTTTTCTCAGAGCCTGTCAAGCTTTAAACTTCTCCACACAGAAGCTGCAGAAGTGTGCAAGAAGCTTGAGCATCTATCTCAGTATCTTAACAGTTTGGAGGGTGTTGTTTTTTGTTTTTTTTTTTGCCTCCAAAACCAGAAAACACGAAGCCAAAGGCATTTCATACAACACAGCGTTACACCCACCAGACTCGCTGGTTAGCCCTCACCAACAGTTTCCTTCTTGTACTTACAATGCTACTGCTAACTATCTCCACACTGCAATACAAGAGCAATGCTTTGCTTATTTATTTGGATGCATTTGCAGTCTACTCTATTCTATTCTATTCTGGCCATTTTATTACATAATGTCAGTGAAGATAAGACAGGAAATTCAGGAAATGACATGTAGCTAATGGTCCGGCTGGCCGGGAGTCGAACCGGGGACTCACTCAGGACGCCCCTCATATTCTCATATTTCACAGATGAGTTGACTCATACCAACGACAGATTCTTAATTCAAACTAAGCAAACTCAATTTCCTGTCATTAGTTGTTTTGTTTTTTTTTTTTTACATTAGATAATAACATACTGCAAGTTCTACATGTCAGTGTATGTGTGTGGTTCAGTTTGTGAGTCACACTGTGTGAAGACAAACAGGAGGCTGACAGCCAGAGGTCAGGCATCAAAGACACAGTGACTCCTGCGTTACATTCATTTGACTCAACTTCATGCTTCTCTTACAGGCTGACACACACACACACACACACACACACACACACACACACACACACACACACACACGTCTTACCCTTCTGAGTCTTGGTAGTTGATGTTGAGCCTCTTGGTGGAGCCCAGCAACTCTGGAAAAAGACAGATGGAGAAAGGAGAGGGGGGGTGGGGGGTTGGATGACAACCATTAGTATATGGTGACATATTTGTCTTTTCATCAGAGCTCTCCAGAAATCCCTCCATCCCCACAGGACCCTGTGTGTGTCTTTCTCCCCTGCACTTCTCCCCGTCATCACTCCTTCCTTCAAACAACCTGACAGCCTCGACAGGATCGAGGAGCTTTCCTCACCTCCTCCTGCCTCACCCTGCCTCCTCTCGGCGCGTCTGACACCCTCGCTGCAGACAAATGATTCATAAACAAATGATTGTGCCTCGCAGAAATGTACCATTCCACCTCATTTACACTGCCATCTCATCACAGGTCTTTGGAATAGAGAGTGACAGCCATAAAACACGAGCATGTCAGAACAAAACATGTATATGTTTCTTTTTCCACAGGAGCACTCGCTGCAGAAATAGCATGAGTCTGTTAGCAAGACTGAACAAGTCGTTTTTCACTCACCTTGGAGGAGACAGACCGCTACTTGTCCCATGGCTTACTTGTTCATTCTTTCTCCAAAAGGAAATAACATCGTCTATTCATCTATTCTCTTTCACCAGTCCGACTTCTGCCACAATAACATCTGTAAAAATGTGCTGGAGCGTAAAACTCTATATTTTCAGACTGTTTACAATGTCCCTGATTCAATAGCAGTTGCCTGCTGGTCCCAGCTGTCACATAGTATTATAATAATAAATATTTTTGGCTAGAAAATGGATCAAGATTTTTTTGTCAAAGGTATCAAAGTCAAAACTTTTATTGTGACAACACGAACTTCCTCCTCTACATGCGTAATCTTCTTTTCTCTAAGTATCCGACTCCAATCAAACCTGGCCATCATCCCAACGCTCTACTCAACCCTTAAATCCTCATTTTAAATCATGTCAAACTAAACTTCCAGACGTCAAATATGATGCATCTACCTCCACCTCACACATTCATCTGCAGCCCCTGAGCGGGACGGGAACCTGTCCTCACACAGCTAAATATCCTTGGACGTCCTACAGCTGCGAGCTACTGTAAAGGCCCCACAGTCCACCGAGACCCACACAGGAACCGAACTGCCAAGCTCTGGAAATACAGAGCCATTCATCGCAGTCAATCTCCCTTACTGTTTTCTCCCACATAGATGTGGGAAATCACAGAAGTGTGTGTGTGTGTGTGTGGTATGAATAAATAGACTGTGTAGACTTATTGTTCTGTTAGTGAACAAACTAACAAGTTTGATAACTGATGTTTAGCTCATTAGCTCAGTTTTATTTTCCCTTTTCAATTAAATGAAACAGAACAGTGTAGAGCAGTGGTTCTCAAAGTGAGGTCTTGGGACCTCCAGGGGTCCTTGAGGAGGCTCCTGGGGGTCCTCAACAAAAAGGGGAATCATTAATTTCACCATATTTCCATCCATGAGTAAAACTACGACAGGATGTGTGAATATTTTGGTCATAGTTTCAAACATTTTCTGTAATAAAACATCTAAAGGCAAAAATGCTCATCATGTTATTATCATCCACAGGAATGACAGCTAAAACTGTGAAATTAGACCCATAAGGAAATAAATCTGAATATGTAATGTCTCAGTAGAAAAGAATGAATTTCTATGAGTAAATCTTATGTGACAGAAACATGGATTACATCATCAAAAGAGAAGGTTTAACAGCAGCAGCTGCAGCGAAAAGCTGTGTAGAGACCGACAACAGACATTTCATATTAAAGAAATAAAAGGGTAAAAGAATATGAAGCAATTTGTGAATTCATAGCATATAATTTGGTCCCCACTGGTGCCCAGATTACATATATATATATTCAATTCTCATCTTTGTGGTTTATTTATGTTTCCAGTGCATTTTGTTTTTGCACATAAAAACATACAAAACAGGTTTTTTTTTTTTAACAGAACGTAGGTAGATGAAATTTTATAAATATCTAAGGAACTTTATAGGAGACGTCGAAGATTTCTCGTGGAGCTCTGTGGATAAAGAATGTATTCTCCCTTCCATGCTTAGGATATCAGTTCCCAATGGAGCCTCCCATGTCAGAAATGCAGAAATTCACGCCCTGTGGGGGGGGGTTTTGGAGGAAGCATCAATATGCACAGCCCAGGGTAAAGTCATGCTTTATATTTGAAGTAATCATTTTACAGCAGTCAAGTGGAGTTTACTAACAGGGCGGTGGTGGAGCTGCTGCTGCTGAAGACTCAAACACAGAAAAAACCGGAGCCTGGAGGCACAGAAAGGCACATTGATAATGAGACAGATAGAAGGGTTGGGCTGCCTGCCAGGACGGGGTCTAAACTGTCCCAGTGGTATGGAAAGAACAGGGCCTTTCAGGAGTTCTAGTTACAACACGAGCCAACATTCCTCACATAGCACGCCCACCACGCTCTCCTACTCGCTCGCCGTCTCTCCGAGTGTGAACCTACAGAACTGTCAGCCACCTTTTCTCTGCTCTGCTCTCTGCTCCCTCCCTCCTCCCTCCTTTGTGCAGAAGTAGTAGGGGGCTCAGATTCTGACATCACAATCAATTACATTACCAGCACGCTGACTCTACCGTCTGTGTGTGTGTGTGTGTGTGTGTGTGTGTGTGTGTGTGTTCGTAGCTGATGCAAACAGATGTGTAGTAAATTGCATTTTCTTGCAGAGACAGGGAAATTACAGGGTTCGTTTTTTCCTGCAGAAACCGACGTCGCTGCAAACAAAAATGATTGAATCTGAGGAGTTGTCAGTGTGGAAGCCCTCCATTGTTTTCTGTGGTTACAACAAACAAAGCAAAGGGACCACGTGACGCTGTGTTTTGATAGCCTCATCAGATACATAAGCAGTGCTCCCAACTACTGTTGTTACGCTCCCTCTGCACCTTTCTAATAGGAGCAGAAGCATCTGGACAGACGAAAGGGATGCTGCTGCTTTGATGTGGAGAGAGCGGTTCAGACAGGAGCGAAGGGAAATAAAGAGAGTAGGAGGAGAAGTTAGGGTCTATTCGTCCTTTCAGGTGAGATGAGGAGAATGTTTTTCACTGTGTGTGTCAGGTGCACAAACAAGAAAACATGCAGAGGACTTTTCTGCAACACATCAGTGTGCAAACAGCTTCAGAGGAAGAGGAGAGAGGAGGAGCAAGAGCTGGAAAATGTAAACAAAAAAATAAAAGATAACAAAAAAAAAAGATGGTTCGCGTGTGTTTGTCTCCAACAAGGCTGCAGCTGGCAGAGAGTCTGTTGCTTTGGTTTGCATGGCTGCAAAAAATCATTTTAAAGCGCCTTTGATCATCTTCTATGCTTGTGAAAAACTGGAGGGAAAATGAATAAAAACATAAGGGAACCAAATCACACCAAAACAGTGAGCTCAAAGACGATAAAACAGGACACATAACTGATAATTCTGTGTGGTTTTTGTCACTATGGGAAACGCTTTTTACATTACACAGTAATTTCACCCATTGTTGTTATAAATACATGGATAAGTGCAACTTTTAAAGCTCCTCCAGTGTAAAGGTCTGTGTCCATGTGTAGTGTGATTACAGATCAGCTCTAGCTTCTATATTAATACTGTGAAAGTATCAAAGCCTCAGTCCACAGA
>NW_019524429.1:0-741 GCF_002814215.2 Seriola lalandi dorsalis | reverse complement strand
CAGCCTGTAGCAAGTAATAAAAGGCTATTGCAACACACACACACACACACACACACACACACACACACACACAGAGCTTAATTCCTTTGGTAACTTCCTCAGCAATCCTAGACAGGCTACCCCATCTGTCAGAGGAGGAAAGGGGACAGGATTAATGTGTGTGTGACTCTGTGTGTGTGTGTGTGTGTGTGTGTGTGTGTGGTTGTGTGACTTTGTGTGTTTGTGTGTGTGTGTGACTGTGTGTGTGTGTGATACATTGCAAGAGTACGTGAACTCGAAAGCCGTTCACACACTACTTGGCTGCTTCCCAACTGTCTGGCTAATAAAGCAGAAGACTGATTAGCCCAGTTAGCTTGTTAGCTAGTGGGCTAACTATAACAACCCACTGTTACAGACTCAAAACACTAAAAAGACAAAATACAAGAGACAAAGGTTACAGAGTTGAGTGAGCATCAGATGCTGGTGTATTTGGACATGTGCAGTATACATGCACATAGACATCACACACTTGTACACACATGCACGACTACACCTCTTCTTAGGTACTCTTAAATCTAACAGACTTCTAATCTCACACTAGGCCAGATGGGTTATCCCTAATTCAAGGTACAGGAATGAAGGCAGGAGGAAGCCAAGATAAAGGATGGGGGGTGGGGGTTGGCTGAAGAAAAGGAAGGATCTGCAAACGGAAGATCACAAACTTAATGTCTTAGAAATACTTCTACATAGTGGGAAATGCAC
>NW_019524428.1:6945-7345 GCF_002814215.2 Seriola lalandi dorsalis | reverse complement strand
AGAATTCAGTGTAAACACACACTATATATATAACCAACAAATTCAGTAATACAAATATGGATATACTGTAAAATACATAACCAATATAGGCAGTGGTATATTCATTATTAAGAATCAGCAGTATGAACATGTTTACACTGTGGGTCTGATTTAATCACAGTGGTAAAGTCTTACTGTTAAAAGTGAATGACAGCATGTTACTCACCTGGACCCTCCTCATTGTCTGGACTCTCTGCCGTTGGTGAGACAGGTGGAGGCGGTATTGCACCTGTACTGGCTCAGGTCCTGATAAAGACAGAGAGATGCTGAAATCTCCTGAGAAATGTAAAGACCTAGTTCACTTTCAATCATGGCTGATCTCCTGACAGTAATGTAAAGTGGTTACAACATGGTGAACCGA
>NW_019524428.1:0-1177 GCF_002814215.2 Seriola lalandi dorsalis | reverse complement strand
TGATGATGATGATGGTGGTTTGAAGGCTGGGGTCGCCCCTAGCAACCAGGAAGCAGAATCAGGTCATTTCATTTCATTTTAACCAATAATTAAACCAACTGTCTTTATTAATCAGTCAAGACACCAGGGGGCACTGCAGTATATATAATAATGTGTGTATGTAGTACTGTCACTAGTACTGTGTTTGTAATAGTATCTACAGTATCTTTAGTACTGACAGTATCAGTGTTTGTAGTATGTGTAGTATTTGTAGTATTGACAGTATTTGTAGTATTGACAGTATTTGCAGTATGTGTAGTATTAACAGTATTTTAGTTTGTGTAGTATTTGTATACTATGTGTAGTATTTACAGTATTTGTAGTATTTACCGTGTTGCTCCATCTGTTGGACCAGTGTCTCTGGAGCTTCATCCAGGAAGAAGTCAGGCAGCAGGGGGTGCCCTGTCGACCAATCAGAGACAACCATGAGTACCACCTGACAGTGGGACTGCTGTAAGTACCTGCGCTACATGCATTAATTAACTCACCTGGTTGGACGGCATACTGATCAAAGTCCTGGACTCCCTGCTCTCTGAGGATGTCCTCATCCACCAGGAAGTGACCTGTGTAGTCCTTTGGTTGGGACAGGATGGCATAGGCGGCGTCTGCCATGATGTCAGCTGTACGACACTGTTTACCTACACCGTCACCACCCAACATGTCCATGGCTGCTGTCTGGATCGCTATGGCAACAATACACAGTTCAGAGCAGGGTTAGCATGCTAATGTATTTTGGGAATCTATGAGGAGCTATTAGCACGCTAACATTTAGCCACTGACCAGTTCGGGGCCAGAGAGCGTTGACGGCGATTTGACCTCTGAACTCTTCGGCCATCCCCAGGACGCACATGGACATGCCATACTTCGCCATGGTGTACGCTGAAAAACAGAACGACAGACACGTCAGCACGTCACAGGAGTACAACAGGACACCTGCTCGGCTGGTTGCTACGGTTACCTGTGTGGTTCTTGAACCAGACAGGGTTGAGGTTGAGCGGCGGCGACAGGTTCAGGATGTGAGGACTGCGACTCTTCAGCAGGTGAGGGATGACCAGCTTCGACCTGAGACACACAGATGCACATTACCTGTGTTTGTTTGTGTGTCTGTGTGTGTCTTTATGTGTGTGTGTGTGTGTGT
>NW_019524427.1:9105-9735 GCF_002814215.2 Seriola lalandi dorsalis | reverse complement strand
ACAGTACTACTCACTGCACTACTCAGAATACTCCTCACTGCAGTACTCAGAGAACTACTCACTGCAGTACTCAGAGAACTACTCACTGCAGTACTCACAGTACTACTCACTGCACTACTCAGAATACTCCTCACTGCAGTACTTAGAGAACAACTCACTGCACTACTCACAGTACTCCTAACTGCAGTACTCAGAGAACTACTCACTGCAGTATTCAGAGAACAACTCACTGCACTACTCACAGTACTCCTAACTGCAGTACTCAGAGAACTACTCACTGCAGTACTCAGAGAACAACTCACTGCACTACTCAGAATACTCCTCACTGCAGTACTTAGAGAACAACTCACTGCACTACTCACAGTACTCCTAACTGCAGTACTCAGAGAACTACTCACTGCAGTATTCACAGAACAACTCACTGCACTACTCACAGTACTCCTAACTGCAGTACTCAGAGAACTACTCACTGCAGTACTCACAGTACTACTCACTGCACTACTCAGAATACTCCTCACTGCAGTACTCAGAGAACTCCTAACTGCAGTACTCAGAGAACTACTCACTGCAGTACTCAGAGAACTACTCACTGCAGTACTCAGAGAACTACTCACTGCAGTACTCACAGTA
>NW_019524427.1:4716-8205 GCF_002814215.2 Seriola lalandi dorsalis | reverse complement strand
ACCTTGAGTGCTGCAGAAATTCTTTTGTAACCTTGGCCAGATCTGTGCTTTGCCATAATTCTGTCTCTGAGCTCCTTGGGCAGTTCCTTCGACCTCATGATTCTCATTTGCTCTGACATGCACTGTAAGGTCTTATATAGACAGGTGTGTGCCTTTCCTAATCAAGTCCAATCAGTTTAATTAAACACAGCTGGACTCCAATGAAGGAGTAGAACCATCTCAAGGAGGATCAGAAGAAATGGACAGCATGTGAGTTAAATATCAGTCACAGCAAAGGGTCTGAATACTTATGACCATGTGATATTTCACTTTTTCTTTTTTAATAAATTTGCAAAAATTTCTACATTTCTGTTTTTTCTGTCAAGATGCTGAGTGACATTAATGAGAAATAAAATGAACTTTTCTGATTTTAGCAAATGGCTGAAAAATTTAAAGGGGTCTGAATACTTTCCGTACCCACTGTATATTCATACGGCCACCAGCCACACCTTTCAAGCCAGTTACAGCTTTTAGTGGTTTATTGTCTATTATTTTACACAAAGTCTCACATCTCTCCACACTGAGTGAGGGAGGAGTGTTTGTTTCAGTGTCTGTGAACTAGGAAGAATATTTAAAGATATTAGAGGACAAAAACTGAAGAAATTCAAGAGACAAGTAACTAACAAAGGTGTGTGTGTGTGTGTGTGTGTGTGTGTGTGTGTGCGTGTGTGTGTGTGTGTGTGTGTGTGTGTGTGTGTGCGTGTGTGTGTGATGGAGAGAGAGTGACCTTCCTGTTAAGAGCAGTGATTGGATGGTAATTTATGATCAGTGAAATATTCAATTTATGGAGAGGAAATGAACTCATAATTTAACCTCTGATCCTCTTCACACCTCCCTGCTCTCTCTCTGTGTCTCTCTCTCTCTCTCTCTCTGTGTCTCTCTCTCTGTGTCTCTCTGTCTGTCTCTCTCTCTCTCTGTCTCTCTCTCTCTCTCTCTCTCTCTGCGTCTCTCTCTCTGTGTCTCTCTCTCTCTCTCTGTGTCTCTCTCTCTGTGTCTCTCTCTCTCTGTCTCTCTCTCTCTCTCTGTCTCTCTCTCTGTCTCTCTCTCTCTCTCTCTGTCAGTGTCTCTCAATCATTGTTTGCTGCCCTGTTGGCTCCCTGATTAAATGATTGATTATCACACACATACGCACACAGGTCACCTATAGAAGGTCACACACACATCATCTGTTGTCATGGTGACATTAGCCTGTTAGCCAGGTTGGCAGGTTACCCCGTCTCTGGAGAGACATCAGAGAGGATGACATCATTAGTTAGAGTCCTGATCACCTGTGTCGATGAGTGGGTCAGATCAGCTGATCAATAACAACAATAACAAACCTCTGTAGAAGTCATGTATGTTCTTTATTCCTGCTGCTCTGTATTCTGTGTGTGTGTGTGTGTGTGTGTGTGTGTGTGTGTGTGTGTGTGTGTGTGTGTGTGTGTGTGTGTGTCAGAGGTTATGGATGAGCTTTTTTGCGCATCATTATTCCCAAAAATAGGTTTCAGCAGAAGGGGGGGAGGGGGCAGAGAGAGGAGAGAGACAGACACTGAGAGAGAGACAGAGACTAAGTTTGGTGATGTCATAAAGCAGTGTGGGATCATGGGAGTTGTTGTCTTCTCCTGGTTTGATTCCTTCAGTGTCAGTGTTTCAGCAGCTGAATGATCCACAGAGGTTTCCTCCTCTCCACAACAAACACACCAGGGAGTAAAACCAGTAGACACAGGTTTACCTTTAAACATCAGAGACTCGCAGACGCTCTCCAGAGGACAGGACGTCTCCAGAGGACAGAGGACAGGACGTCTCCAGAGGACAGGACGTCTCCAGCAGCTGGAGCTGCGCAGCTTGTTTCTCTGAGAACTTCAGTTCCAGACGTGCGACGACTAAAATCATCTGGTTCAAATAACGAGCTGAAAACAACGAGGTGGAAAAAGTGTCAGTGGCTTAAAACTAGATGAAAGTCAATGTTGAGCTTCTGTCGGACAAGGATCATACAGGATATGATGTCATTAACCCTAACCAATGAAACGTCACCATGATTGAAATCACAGATTTTTCTGTTTGAGAATTGATGGAAACATTTGTGATAAAGTAAGAACACAACTCAACAACATATAGAACATAGAACACAGAACATATAGAACATATAGAACAGAGAATTCAGGTCCCCGTCAGGTGATTCCTGCCTCAGGTCTCTCTTCATGTGATCCAGACCGACTCCATGATGCTGGATCAGGTCTCTGTGGGCTCAGGACTCCTGGTTCTCCTGGTCTCTGGAGTTCTTTGAACCCAGAACCTGAGACATGAAGAAGAGATGAAGGAGATGATGTCAGAGTCAGACCTGGTCTCGGAGTTCGTGTCTTCCTCAGGGTCATCGATGACATCACAGCCTTGTCTACTCCCTCTGTTTCAGGTGCAAGGCGGTGATTGACAGCAGAGGACAGCGAATCAGCTGCAGCCACTTCGTGGTGGAGGACAGCTACGTGGCGGGGGACCGGAAAAAGGTGGCCACACCCACCAGGTGAGGACCCTGTGCTCTCCGGAGAACCAGCTGGTTCCAGCTGATGTTCTTTGGTTCCAGCAGCTCTTCATGTTCTGAACCAGCTGGAGCTGCTTGGACCCGAGTCTGTGGAGCAGTTTGAATCCAAACAGATCAGAAGTCAGTTTTTTATCTATCACTGTTTGACAGAACATGATCAAAGGCTCATTCAAGAACACGATAAAGATGAAACAGTGTCATCCGTTTGTCATACGTCTGAATCCATTTACTCATCACACATCGTATGTTCACTGTCAGAGGTTTGTCAAGCAAGAAACAGAACCTGTGGAACTTCCTCTCAGAGGTTTTCAGAATAAAAGCTCAGGAGCTTGAAATAAAGCATTATTGCTGCAAAAAAAAAAAAATTTCTAGACCAAATCTCTAAAGAGGAAGTGACTGTGGGCCGCCAGCTGTGGACCACTGGATCAGAACCTGACTCTGAACTTGTTTTAACAGCTGGAACCAGGAAGTTTTACAGTGTTTTCTGTTTGATCATTGATCAGCTGACACAGATCAATAACCAGCGTGTGTCTGCAGGTTCCTCAGCAGAGCCATCCTCATCACCGACGCCTCCGTTCTGCCCTCAGACTCAGACCAACAGGTGAGTCGTTCACCATATATTATTGTGTTTAGCCTTTAGCGGCTAACAGGCTAACACCTGTCAGTCAGCTGTGACTGACAGGTGTTAGTTAGGTGTGAAACACTAGCAGCATTAACCAGCTGGTTAGACATGATGAGTTAATTGGTTAGTGTTTGAGGTCAGCGGTCACGGTGTCCTTCAGCCCCAGTGCATTATGGGACAGATTTCAGGCCTGTAGAAGAAAAGAGACAAAGTCAAATAAAAGAGTCAATTACTGAACAGAGAGAAAATCCCACAGTTCACCACACGCACACACGCACACACGCACACACGCACACACACACACACACAC
>NW_019524427.1:1979-4696 GCF_002814215.2 Seriola lalandi dorsalis | reverse complement strand
TGTGTGTGTGTGTGTGTGTGTGTGTGTGTTAGCCTGCAGTGTTCAGTAATAAGATGAGGCTAATCTGTTTTTTAACTCTGAGGAGGTTTTTCATTAATGACTTTTGTCTGTCTGCTCAGGTTTCCATGGTAACGGTTCCTCCAATAGCAGCAGGGTCTCCGGCAGTGAAGATGGTGGAGCTCTGTCCGTCCACGATGACCTGCATGCCTGGAACCTGTGAGTCAAACACACCTGGACTGTTACCTGAGGACACTGACCAGTCACGTCTCGTCCTCATGACTCTGACCATGTGACCACATCTCTTCTTCTCTTTAATAATCTCGTCAGTTTTGTGCTTGAATGTTGTGATCTGCTCTAATACACATGAATTCTCTTTCATCTGAAGGTTGAATTATCTTCATGATTTTACAAATTCACCTTTATAACATCTCATTTCTTCTTCTTCTTTCTGTCTTATTTCATCTCGTCCAGTTTCACATGTTTCTTAAAATCTCATTATCATCATCATTTTATCTCATCTCACTTCATCACTTTGTTTCCAGTGTTTTATCTTTAGTCTCATTTATCTCAGTTCATCATTTCATTGTTTCATTCTGATCTTACTATGATTAAATCAAACAAATTCACTTCCTATAAGATTAAAAATATTACAGCTGCTATTTGCTGGATTGAAGGAGGTGTGTGAGGTCCTGGAGGAGGTGTGTGAGGTCCTGGAGGAGGTGTGTGAGGTCCTGGAGGAGGTCCTGGAGGAGATGTGTGAGGTCCTGGAGGAGGTGTGTTTTAGGTCCTGGAGGAGGTCCTGGAGGAGGTGTGTGAGGTCCTGGAGGAGGTGTGTGAGGTCCTGGAGGAGGTGTGTGAGGTCCTGGAGGAGGTCCTGGAGGAGGTCCTGGAGGAGGTGTGTGAGGTCCTGGAGGAGGTGTGTGAGGTCCTGGAGGAGGTGTGTTTTAGGTCCTGGAGGAGGTCCTGGAGGAGGTGTGTGAGGTCCTGGAGGAGATGTGTGAGGTCCTGGAGGAGGTGTGTGAGGTCCTGGAGGAGGTGTGTGAGGTCCTGGAGGAGGTGTGTGAGGTCCTTGAGGCGTTGTGTGAGGTCCTGGAGGAGGTGTGTGAGGTCCTTGAGGCGGTGTGTTAGGTCCTGGAGGAGGTGTGTGAGGTCCTGGAGGAGGTCCTGGAGGAGGTGTGTGAGGTCCTGGAGGAGGTGTGTGAGGTCCTGGAGGAGGTGAGGTCCTGGAGGAGGTTTTGGAGCCGTTACCTCCACACAGCTGTAATAGAACATTAATGGAGTGAAAGAAGCTGATGATCTGTGAGTCTGAAAATCCTCCAGTGTCCTTGAAGAGAAACTGATTAATGACCAACAGGAGTGTGTGTGTGTGTGTGTGTGTGTGTGTGTGTGTGTGTGAGATGCCTGTCAAATCTTCTTCTTTGGTGTTGTCTTGATGCTGCAGTGTGATTGGTTACTGAGTCAGTGGGCCTGAACGCCTTGAAAACAAAACACCATTTATCTAAATACACACACACACTCACTCACTCATATCCACTGTAGAGTCTTACAGAAACCTTTTGAGGAGCGGATCAGATCCAGGTTTAATTTCCCTTGATCTTATTTTCCAGATCTCGTTAATTCGTCTTTAATTAGTTTTTATTTATTTAAATTTAAAACATAAACTCGTGATTTCAGAAACATGAATCATTTGTTTTCCTCAGGCAGAACGAGAATGAGACGTCCTGAGGGATGTTCTAGGTTCCACGGGTTCTTGAGTCGGTTCTTGAGGACGGTTGAAGAGTCCTTTAGTCCAGGTTAAGGAGGTTTTAATTGTCAGTGGTGTGACTGTTGTGGTGACCATGAGGAGGTTCTGGTGGTCTGTGAGGAGGTTCTGGTCTGTGAGGAGGTTCTGGTGAACCATGAGGAGGTTCTGGTGGACTGTGAGGAGGTTCTGGTCTGTGAGGAGGTTCTGGTCTGTGAGGAGGTTCTGGTGTACTGTGAGGAGGTTCTGGTCTGTGAGGAGGTTCTGGTGTACTGTGAGGAGGTTCTGTTCTGTGAGGAGGTTTTGGTGGACTGTGAGGAGGTTCTGGTGTACTGTGAGGAGGTTCTGGTCTGTGAGGAGGTTCTGGTCTGATGAGGAGGTTCTGGTGGTCTGTGAGGAGGTTCTGGTGTACTGTGAGGAGGTTCTGGTCTGTGAGGAGGTTCTGGTGGACTGTGAGGAGGTTCTGGTGGACTGTGAGGAGGTTGTGGTCTGTGAGGAGGTTCTGGTCGATGAGGAGGTTCTGGTGGTCTGTGAGGAGGTTGTGGTGGACTGTGAGGAGGTTCTGGTCTGTGAGGAGGTTCTGGTGGACTGTGAGGAGGTTCTGGTCTGTGAGGAGGTTCTGGTCTGTGAGGAGGTTCTGGTGGACCATAACTACGGGTTGACTGATATGTTTTATTCATTCATTAGTAATTAAAGAGTGATGTGATGAACCGAATCAGACTGGGAGAAACCACTGTCAGTCAGTCTGTTGCCATGGAGACGACATTCGTCATGTGTTTGATAGATACAGTGATGTTTATGTTTCTGTCTGTAGATCTGGTCCACCTCACCTGTCAGTCAGTTGGCTCCGCCTTCGAGGACCTGTCACCGGTGGTTACCAGGATGTTCCACACGCCAGAGTCACATGACCAAGGTAACACACATATACAGTCACTATAAACTTTCTCTCCTCTCTGACCTCCTCCTCCTCCTCCTC
>NW_019524427.1:0-1151 GCF_002814215.2 Seriola lalandi dorsalis | reverse complement strand
GTGTGTGTGTGTGTGTGTGTATGTGTGTGTGTGTGTATGTGTGTGTGTGTGTGTGTGTGTGTGGGGACCCCTGAGTGTTTGTATGTTAATCTGACATTTTATCGCTGCCTGACATTTAAGGCTCCAGTCTGTTCGTCCAACAGCTTCACATGTACTATAACAACGAACAATAAGTGACAATCACCATCATCATCATCATCATCATCATCATCATCTGCTCCTGAGAAGAAAGCACATTCAGCAGCAGAGAAACATTAATCTCATGTTCGGCTGATGAATTTACCTTGAACAGAAACAGATTTTGAACCTTCCTCTGGAAACATCGTCCGTCTCATATTAAACTTTTTATTTACATCTGTTTTTGAACTTTATTTTTATGAAGCGTTTGTTGGTTCTTGAAAAGTAGATTTCTGTAAAACTTCTTTCTCTCTTTCGAAGTATAAAAACCTGATTTATATTAGTTTTATTTTTGTGTTTTGTCCATATTTAATCTGGATCACGTCTCTTTGGATCTGAGATGAGATTCGACAACACGTCCAACAAACCGGTGTTTTTATAATAACCTGGTCCTTACAGTTTGTTGCTCCTCCTCCTCTAATTGACATTTGAGTAACAACCTGTTTGACATTTTACACTCGACACCTCCCTCCTTCCTTTCTTTTTGTCTCTTCCTGTCTTCTTAAAGGGTAGCTCAGTCCTCAGGTGGCGGTGTGTTAAATTAACCATTAAACTGTGTTTCTGTCCTTAGAGAAGTGTCCATCTGTCCTCTGGTGTCTTTACTTCAACATGGCTGATGGATCTGAGGTTGAGGTCGAAGGTCATGACCTCCCATCTAACATTTACCTGTGCTCTGGACCGGACGGAGGCCTGGGACACGACCACGCCATCAGACAGGTCAGACTCACACACACCTGACTGAAACTCTGCTCTGACTGTTGATTGGCTACTTGTTGCCGTGGTTACACAGAATGGTAGACACAGGTAAACACAACAAAACAGATCAAACTGTAATTCATGTCAAATATTTAATATAACACACAAATGATGATGTGTCCCATGAATGTCCACCATCTTATTTTAGCATGTTAGCATGCTAACATTAGCTAATATGCTAGATACAAAGATACATGAAACATCATCATTATAATAAA
>NW_019524426.1:0-809 GCF_002814215.2 Seriola lalandi dorsalis | reverse complement strand
AATCAGATAATGCTATCATGAAATAGCAGCTTTAGAGACCAGATTTGACCTCTGACCCAGCACTGAAAGCTGCCTAAAATTGACCACATTAAATTTCTGGTTTATACCAATGAGGTATTACTCCAGTAAATCAGATAATACTATGCTGAAATACATTACATGTCTGGTTAATAACAAGAGGTTTGTGATAGGATGGAAAGCCAACACTTGTTTAAAAGAAAAGAATATAAGCTTTACATTGAGGTATTACTCCAGTAAATTAGATAATGCTATCATGAAATAGCAGCTTTAGAGACCAGATTTGACCTCTGACCCAGCTCTGAAAGCTGCCTAAAATTGACCACATTAAATTTCTTGTTTATAATAAGAGGTTAGTGATAAGATGGAAAGCAAACACTTGTTTAAAAGAAAAGAATATAAGCTTTACATTGAGGTATTAATCCAGTAAATTAGATAATGCTATCATGAAATAGCAGCTTTAGAGACCAGATTTGACCTCTGACCCAGCTCTGAAAGCTGCCTAAAATTGACCAAATTAAATGTGTGGTTAATAACAGGAGGTTTGTGATAAGATGGAAAGCCAACACGTATTGGAAAGAATAGAATCTAAGCTTTACAATGAGGTATTACTCCAGTAAATCAGATAATGCTATCATGGAATAGCATCTTAAATATAGGCACCAGATTTGACCTCTGACCCAGCACTGAAAGCTGCCTAAAATTGACCACATTAAATGTCTGGTTAATAACAGGAGCTTTGTGATAGGATGGAAAGCCAACACATGTTGGAAAGAAGAGAATCTAAGCTT
>NW_019524425.1:4100-4585 GCF_002814215.2 Seriola lalandi dorsalis | reverse complement strand
TTATCCAGATGTTAAAGTGATGTTGTGATGTTTAATGTTGAGATGACGTCGACAACTATGGAGCTTGTTCCTCTCGCGTGCCTCTGTGTCCTGACTTGGTCTGGAACAACGTTTGCTGATGAACACGGTGAGAAAACTAAAGCCTCAGACTGATAATCAGCCTGAACTGTGTTTATTATCAGTAACTGTGTTTTATTGTTTTATTGTTTTATTGAAATGAAGAAGCTGTAAACATGCAGCGGTCTGGAGCCAGAGTACTGGGACGATGAGGCTGCCCGCAGGTTAACGGCTGGATGACGTCACCACCTGCACCTGTCACATCAGTGTTCAGCTCCGTGTGAAAATAAAGATCAGCGACACAGTGTGACGTAATATTATTGGTAATGATTAGCGCTGATCAATATTAAAATATCAGGTGACGTCATTAAACGACAGCATCCTTCAGGTTAATATCAGTCGTATAACAGCTGATCAGTTCGCGGGTT
>NW_019524425.1:1894-3268 GCF_002814215.2 Seriola lalandi dorsalis | reverse complement strand
AGCGTTTTCACGGTGCTGACTTCCTATTGGATGATTGTAGCTGTCAATCAAAGGTACTTGACGTTCGTGAAAATGCGCTCCTCTGATTGGCTGATAGTATTAAAAGACAGTTATATTCGTCACTTTAGGTCTTAGAAAGATGCTGATTGGTTTGTTTTGTTCCAGGGCGTTTCCTGATTTCAGAGATACTGAACATCATTGGTCAAATATTTTGTCAAAACTTTAAAATTGGCCGCAATGTCGTTGATTCCGAAGTTTAAGGAAAAGCGTTGAAACTAAAGGAAGGAAATAATCGACTTTTATTCTGGTAATTTTCACTTCCGCTTGAAATCAAAAGAGCTGAATTTAATCGGTGATGTCTCCTCGTTAAAACGAGCCCAGTTTGTGTTTAAATGTCTGTTTTTCCACCTTTAGGCGCCTTTTCACTGCAGCGACGCAGGTTAGCAAACTTACTTCTAACGGTTTACTGCCGTAAAGGGAAACGCCAATGTTTTTATGTCGTAAATCCCTGGTAAAGATTCTCAGGTACGTTGAAAAAATGAACATCTGAGCTTTCAAATGAGGTGTCACGTGTGTGTATTAAAGTTTGTGGTCGATATGAAAATATAAATTATATTTATTTAGTCAGTTTACATGTAAATCTCGGGTCGCATGCAACCTCCGCGCTATAAAAGGTTAAAAGACAGAACAGCGGAAAATATCCCAGGTGAGTCCTGATTCTGATGACGTCATTGTTTTGTTTTAACTTCTTCTATTTTACATGACAGCATTTGTACATCACTTATTGGGTAAAGACATCCACCTTTCACCACCTTTCATCTTCATGTTGCTCACATGAATCTCAGTGAATATTCTGAATTTAAATGATAAAACATGAACAAACCTGTTTTTTCATTTTTTTCAAAGCCACCTTACTTTGTTAAAAAGTTTTTTTTACATCATGTCCTATTAAACAGAGCAGAGATGGTAACAGGATTATAGTGGGATTTTCTTTTTCTCTCTCTCTTCCTTTATGTTTTCTTTCCTGTTAAACACACTGTAATCCACATGTACAAGCAGAGAAGAACTAAAAGATCCTGGTATTACATTTTCTACATAATTTATTGTTTATATTCACAGGTGCGGCTCCAGAACCGTCCGTCAAAATACTTGGTGAAACACAGGACGGAGTGCAGCTGCAGTGTGTCGTTCGAGGTGCTTCACCCAAACCTGATGTCCAGTGGCAGGACAGTGATGGAAAGACTCTTCCTGCTGAAGAACCACAGGTCTCTGAAAGAGGAGGCAGCTACGACATTATCCTCCAAACTACTGTGACCAAGACCGACACCTATCGCTGTGTAGCCACACAGGAGGAAATCAGACATCAGGTTCATG
>NW_019524425.1:0-950 GCF_002814215.2 Seriola lalandi dorsalis | reverse complement strand
GTGTGATTGAGAAGTGGAGTTCAACATGAACCTTTTAGTCCTGAAACACACATCTGAGCTCTGTCTGCTGAAGCGGCACTTTTCCTTCCTTTAGGAGGTGAACACTTACAATCACCAGGCTGTTTTAATATGTTCAAACATGAAGTCTGATTCTGAGAAGCTGATGAGGTTCAATACTTGGGCATCAACTTTGGAGCCGAATCCCACAGATTTATTATTTTTCCAACATTGAAGTTTTTCCTCAGTCACATAAAAGAAGCAAGTTTTGCTGGCCAGATGTTTCCAGCTGCAGTTGTTCCCTGTCCTGCACAGACTGAGGCTCAGCTCTAACTCTGAGCCCCTTTTATCTTCAGTCTGCAGCTACTTTCCAGCTGAGATGACGACAGACACCAAACGAGGCCTGTAGTGTTGGTCCACAGGCTGCCTGTACTGTTCCTGTTCTCATTCCCTTTGAGGCGTCTTGTTCACATTAGAGTCCTGGAGCTGGAGGCAGCAGCTGTTTGTAAAGTCACACTCGGTTTGACTAGTTATAACTGAAGCGGTTACATAGAGGAGATTCATTCATCACTAGATTAAAGTGGGTTAAACCACACAAACTAGTTCTTCCACAGAGCTCTGCTGTTAGAAACATTTACACCCACTAATGACAAAACTAGTTTGATGCAGAATAAACAATCTAGTTTAAAGCGTAAAAGATAATGGAGGAAATCTTTGAGCTGGCTCTAATGTGAACTGTTATAGTACAGAGTTGTAGTGTGAAGAGAGACAACAAGCATCATCATCATCATCATCATCATCATCACAGTTTAATGAGCTCTGGCTGAATATTTCCTGAATGTTAAAGACATCAGTGTGATTCACATCAAGTATCATTTAATAACATGACACAACATGGCCGACATTATAATCAGTGAATCCATGAGACTGTGATGTCAGACTGAGTCGTGCTC
>NW_019524424.1:2143-11664 GCF_002814215.2 Seriola lalandi dorsalis | reverse complement strand
CTACAGTCAGACTACAGTCAGATTACATTCAGACTACAGTCATGTTTACAATCAGATTACAGCCTGACTACAGTCAGATTACATTCAGACTACAGTCACGTTTACAATCAGATTACAGCCTGACTACAGTCAGACTACAGTCAGATTACATTCAGACTACAGTCATGTTTACAATCAGATTACATTCAGACTACAGTCATGTTTACAATCAGATTACAGCCTGACTACAGTCACGTTTACAATCAGATTACAGTCAGGCTACAGTCACGTTTACAATCAGATTACAGCCTGACGACAGTCGAACTACAGTCACTACTAAAATCAGATTACAGTCTCCAACATAACAAGGACTGCTTCTCTGTTGTCTGTGTGTCACATACAGTCAGACTCTCCTGTAGATCTGTGTGTTGTGTGTCAGACATCAGGATCTGCACCGTCGGTCTTGAGACGTTGACCCGTTCTGGAGAAAGCTCAGTGTTGGTGATGAGGTTTTCCCGCTGGTCTCTTTCAGACCCAGCGGACTGAAATATGAGAAGGCCAAGGAGTGGAAGATCCCCTGTGTGAATGCCCAGTGGCTGTGTGACATACTGCTGGGCAACTTCGAAGCCCTGAGACAGATTCAGCACAGCAGATACTCCATCTACACACACCCTGAACCACTGGTGCCTAACCCACAGCTGGTCCAGAACCTGCTGGGTAAGTACAGCTGAATGTGGCATCACTAATTAAGACTATTAGAAAGATAGTGACAGGATCAAGATGATTAAACAGAGAAAGATCTGGGTTAAAAAAAAAAACAATACGATGTCGCTGTGTTTCTCTGTAGCTGCCTGGAGGACGCCGATCAAAGTGTCTCCTGAAGCTGTGGCGGTGAGTTTGTCGCTAACCTTCGTTCTGATTGTTTCTCTGATATTATGAACCAGACGTTCAGCAGGTTTTCACCAGCAGCTGAATGATCCTCAGAGGTTTCTTCCTCTCCACAACAAACACACCAGGGGGTTAAAACCAGGAGAAACACTGAATAAAACACTTTAAAAGTGTTAAAAAGTGTATCTGACTTAAAACTAGCTAAAAGTCAATGTTGAGCTTCTGTCAGACAAACACACTGACACATGATCGTAGAGGATATGATGTCACTGACAGGCGACCAATGAAACGTCACCATGATTAAAATCACAGATTTCTCTGGGTTGAGAATTGATGGAAACATTTGTGATGATGTGAGAACACAACTCAACAACATACAGAACACAGGTCCAGATGTTTTCAGATGTTTTAATGTGGGTAAGTTACAGATTAGAACTTTAAACCTTCACTCATAAAAGACGAACTCCTCCAGGTCGTGCTCACGTGTTCAGTGTCTGACCCGGTCGGACTGGAGGTCGTGGTTCACACAGCAGACAGCGGCTCGTCTGATTGTGTGTCTGTTGTGTTTGTGCAGAGTCTCCAGCTGCTGCAGAAGCAGAAGATCTCTGATGCCACCAACCAGCCTCCGAACAAGAAGGCCAGGTCAGTACAGGTGCAGTCAGGTGACCCAAACATCAGCTGTCCAGACAAACCATGTAACAGTTAATATTATTGTGTGTGTGTGTGTGTGTGTGTGTGTGTGTGTGTGTGTGTGTGTGTGTGTGTGTGTGTGTGCAGACTGGAGGAGATCCAGTGCCCCAGTAAGAAGCTTCCTCCAGAGTCCACTCCTCGAGTCATGTTCACAGGCTTCGAGCCTCCACAAGTCCAGCAGTACACAAAGGTAAAGTCAGTCTGATGACGTGTTGGCGCCGCTCTTTTCCTCCCGCTCTGATCCACATCAGCTTCAGACTTACCTCATTCCAACAGGACGTGACTGAATCAGCCGCCGGCTCTCTTCAACTGTTGTGTTTGATGGGGTCTGTCCTCTGTCTTCTCCCCCGCAGAGGTTACATGCTCTGGGCGGTGAGGTAGCAGACAGCAGTCAGAAGGTGACTCACCTGGTGGCCAGTAAAGTGACCCGCACCGTCAAGTTCCTCACCGCCATGTCTGTGGTCAAACACATCGTCAGCCCGGAGTGGCTGGAGGAGAGCTGGAGGAGCCAGAAGTTTGTGGGTATGTATATGTCATGTCACGTTCTTCTAAACACACTATCTCAGGAACGCCAAGCTGGACTCGTGGATGAACTGATTAGAGTTTTATGGTCAAAGGTCAAAGGTCACTGTGACCTCACAAACACATTTTTGGCCATAACTCAAGAATTCATATGATAATTATGATTAAATCATCACTAAAGAGTCTGTCATGAAGAGAGCTGATAAAAACACATGATCCAAGTCATGTTGACATTTAAGATGTATTGATTGATTACCATGTCGTCAAGTAACACTGAAGAAAACATTCCACCTTAAAAGATGGCGGTAGCTGCTGGTAGCCTCTGAGTTCCTTAAATCGTTAGTAAAGATGAAAAGACAGAAACATCCTTTCGTCCATCGTTCACTCTGATCAAACTGTTTTACTGGCAGAAATCGTTTGGGGGGGAATTGATAAATTGATGAGGTGATTGTAAAGATCAGCTCTCCCTGTGATCCAGACAGACTGGCTCACCAGCTGCACTGACCTGGATTTAGTTGTCTAAGCTGTCGTGCATTTTTAAAGAATTATCCAAAAAGAAAAAAAAAAATTATTGTGATTTTTATTTCCTCGTGCAGTTTCATTGCAAAAAAAACGTCTAAATACATCTCAACTTTTTAGAAAAAGCTGCTGTGAAATCAGGTGTTTTAGCTGCAACAATCCTAAAAAAAGGCCTGTGAAATCCTGCTGGGACTTTTCCTCACTGCTAGAAATATAAACCAATATGTGTTTTCTCACTACTTAGTCTAATGTGTGTGTGTGTGTGTGTGTGTGTGTGTGTGTGTGTGTGTGTGTGTGTGTGTGTGTGTGTGTGTGTTGCAGATGAGCAGAGTCACACTCTGAGGGATGCCGAGGCGGAGGTGTTGTTTGGCTTCAGTCTGGAGGAGTCACTGAAGAGAGCCCACGGTGCTCCGCTCTTCAAGGTCAGACCACGACTTTCCTCTGGTTTTACACCGGAGCTCACGCAGCCTGTCGCTCACTGACTGACTTGTTTGTTGTGATGGATGTTGTAGGGGAAGTACTTCTACCTCACCCCCGGGATCTGCCCCAGCCTCAGCACCATGAAGTCCATCCTGGAGAGCGCTGGAGGAAAGCTGCTGGCCAAACAGCCGTCCTACAGGAAGATCATGGAGCACAAACAGAACAAGGTCCTTAAAGTTCTCTGCAGACATTTAATATGATTCATATTTTCTTTAACTTGGTTTCCACACAAAAGGTGAAAAAAAAAGGTCAAAAAAGTCAAACAAACTCATTAATAAGCTTCAGTCTTGATAAAGTCTTGACACCTAAAAATAAAAACATAAAGTCTGACTTTATTGTTACTAACTGCATCCTGGTCTTTTGTTGCAGAACCTTCCAGAAATCATCTTAATTTCCTGTGACAACGACCTCCACCTCCTCAGAGAGTACTTCTTGAAAAACATTGGTAACACACACACACACACACACACATACACACACACTTTGTTTTTATTGAACTCTACTGAGTCCCTCTGACCTCTGTCGGCCTCCTGCAGGTGAGGAAACACCTGGACTCACTGTGTCGCAGCTTCAGATACATGTAACATATATGTAGACGTGACCTCAGTATTAAAGGGACAGTTCTGGTTTTTTGTTGTAATGTGAGTTCGTCACATACAGTCGGTACATCACCTGCAGCAGATGATGATGAGTGGTGTCTGTTAGGAAGCTGACGCACCGACAGTGTCAGAGCGATGTGTTACTGTGGGCGGGGCCACGAGGAAAAACCTGTTTTAGACACTTTTAAAAACGGCCACTTACAGGATCCAACATCTGTTTAAATGAAGCTTCATGTGGAATATTTCCAGTGGTTTATCTTCCTGTGAAAACAGCAATTTTCCTTTGGCACTACATTTTTTTTCAACCACTGAACTACCGTGTTCCTACGCTCAGGCACCTACGGAGCGCGCTGTATCACGCCGCGGCCGCAGGTCAGCTGAGTGAAGCAGAAAGCGGCGCTCCGTAGAAGCGCTTGAGCGTAGGAACACGGGAGTCCAGCTGTTTTCACGAGACGAAAAACAGCTGAAAACCTTCTACATGAAGCTTCATTTAAACAGATGTTGGATTGTTCGGGTGGGTGTTTTTAAAAGTTCGGGTGGAGGCCGTGACGGAGCGAAGAGTAAACCTTCAGCTTGTGACGTTCCAGTTGATCTTGTGCTGATGTCGTCTGTCGTCTCTTTGTCCAGATGTCCACAACGCTGAATTCATCTTGACCGGAGTTCTGACCCAGAAACTGGACTATGACTCATATCCTTTTTCAGCCAATGGCAGCTTCTGACACTGACGTGTGATTTCTCTGCTCTGTTGTTATTAAAGATATGATTCGTGAAGATGTTCAGACACAGTCAGAGTCGGGACAGTTCATGTTCTCAGGTCGTCCTGTTGCTCCGAATCTGGTACAAACGCTCTCCCGGATTCTTGGCGGTCAGAGGTCAAAGGTCACTGAGCTTCAATCTGAGTATAGAAAGAACTTCGTCACATTGTACCAGCGCACAATATCATTTATTATAAATATGTGGTTAATTGACTTCTTCCTTTAAATATAAAATATTATACATTTATACTTTATATTTCGTCTTCTTATGCTGTCATGGTGGATGAGCTAATGTTACCATGGTAACAATCAAGTGACACTTGCGCTGTCCAGTAGCACTGAACAACAAAAAACAGGAAAACCTGGCTCATAAATTGTTGTTTGCTGACATTGTTATGGAGAGAGCAAAGAGAAGAGAAAGTTTTTAGAAATTAAAATCAGGTTTTTCTTCTTCTATTGTTTCACTCTTTGTTGAATTTTCAAAATAAAACGTCCCCGTAACTGTTGAATTCCTCTTAAAGACAAACATTTTCTGCTGCGGTAAACGGAGCTGAGCGGTTGGATGCTTTTTTAAAAAAAATTTATTTGAAAAAAAGTCTTAATTTACCCAGAATTCATTGTACCACAGGTACCCAGAATTCATTGTACCACAGGTATAAGATAATCAAGAACTAACCAAAGCAGCAGAGTGACCAGTGTCCTCACTTCCTGTTTACAGTGTTGTTGGTGGATGTAGTACAGACCACTGCTGCGGTCGTTAGTCATGTGACATTCGCTCAGAGGCCGGTTCATCACGTGGCTGATGAAGCTCACAGGTGTTGATTCACCTGGACGATCAGGCGCAGGATGCAGGTTGCTGTAGAAACAGTCACTTTCCTTGACAGTCACACGTATAAGTTCACTTGATGGCGAAGCGACGGCGGCCGGAGGAGGAGGAGACGGAGACGATGACGCCCCCCTGTACAGTCCAGCCACACTGACTTTTATATGTTTTTATTTCTGTGCATAGATCCGAGTCTTTTTGTAGACTTTTGTTACCTGTTGGAGAATAAATAAATAAATAAATAAATGGATGTTATTTTTGTGAATGTTTACATTATGGAAGATTTTAACCTTTTTCCTGTTGTTCTGATAGAATGTGTAAAAGCGTCAGCTGCTTTTTGAATAAAACTGTACATTTGTTTGTGAAGTGTCCTCGTCTTTCTCATCGTGTTGTGGTCTTCGGGATGTCTGATGTGTCCTCAGGTGAGAGCTGAAGTCTGGAGGTTCAGCAGCTGAGCTTTTGTCCACAGGTCAAACAATCACCTCCCTCGTTCGTGTCGGAGAGAAGGACGTTTGAGAACAAAAGCTCCGTCTCAGCTTCTCGTCACTGGAGCTTTTTCTTGAAGGTATTCCTCCCAGGTTTCTGCAGATAATTCCTGATAGATTTGATTTAATTAACTGTTAATGAGGGTCTGGGGTAGTTACTGGTGAAGTCCTAATTGGTGGCTGTCAGACAGATAGCCTGGGGTCATGTGTGGGTGGGGGTGCCGGGTGGGAGGGGGGTGTGCAGCGTCGCCTGCGGTGCTGCCCTCAAAACTACAGCAGACTGAATTAGACACAGCCTGAGCCAAGGTCATGTGCTACATATTCCACGTGTCTGTCTCTGTTTACACGAACACGAGACGGGACGTTCGCTGCGTTCACCTGAACGTCTCAGGCCTCTCGAACAGAACCAGAACTCCACCTCAGAGCAGGTTCGACCCAGACGGAGCTTCACAGACGTTTCTGTTCCTTCCAGGAATCGCAGCAGGGAGCGTCTCTGTTCAGCCCCGGTGTGAAACCTGAGCCGGGTTCACACAGAGGCTGCGACCTGCTGCTGTTTCACTGAAAACCCACGTCAGTGTCTGAGAGACTGTTGGATTAGTCCCTGAATGCAACTGTAGGGTCTTTTCTTACTCAGTTACCCACAGTTAGCCCTCGCTGGAGGAGTAATACCTGCTGCAGTGGATAACAGAGGCTCTGAGACATGAAGCCGTGAACCTGTAGAGACAGAATCAAGGGAATATTCCTCTTAAAACAGGTTTGTCAGTTTATTGGTACATCCTGTATGAAGTCTCTGAGCTGCTGTGGTGTGACGGCTGCGTCTTTAATGGCTCGTCACACAAACCATCATCAAACACCAGGAGAAATAGAGTGCTGCTCCTCCCACAGAGGCCACATGATGGCCCCTTCATCGACCCCCAGTTCACAACCTGATGTCCCAAAGGTTTTTATGAACGTCCTATGATCCCTGAAGCATCAGTAAAGGATGTGTGGCCCCTTTCTTAAACCCCTCACTGTAACATGTAGGGAGAAGGCAGATGTTTAACATCTGGAGTCTGTAGTTCAGTCCAACAGACCCAGTGAGGAATATATGATAAGATCATAAACAGTTAAGGTTTTAAAGAACTCCTCATCAACGCGACTGTAGAAGTGAAGATGCTCCAGAGGTGATCCAGATGTTGTTAGTGTGACAGCTGCTGATCAGACGTCTGGCGTCCTGCCTACTGCCCATGTGCTTTTCATGATGGCATCATCAGATAAATGAAGAAATCCACACAAGCAAGAAAATCTCCGAGCACACACACACACACACACACACAATTTGGGCAATCCTAATTAATTCCAATTAGAAATGCAAATAAGGAGGCTCATCTTTGATTAAGCGGCAGTCAGGCTCCTTGTTGGTTTGTGATGTCCTCCTCTGACGCAGCCCAGTTGTGGGGAGAAGGAAGGAAAAAAGTATTGGGACACAGAAACTGTTGTAATTAATTAATGTAATTAATGCTTCGTGTGAGATATTTCTAATTAGTCCCCAGTCCCTCCCTTTCCTGCATCAGACACAGTTTTGGCCTGTTCCACAGGATGCAGAGGAATTACAGACTAATTACACAGAGACGGGCGCTGGGATTCATCTGGCCCCGCAATTTACATATGAGCTAATTAGCATATGATGGAACTAATGACTAATAATTTCGCCAATTACAGGGCTGGGCTCGCTCAGTGCACGTTTGGAAAGAGGAGGCCTCATAAAAATGTCTTGTTCCAGACGAGACAAAGAGGAGAGCGGGACCGGCTCCAGGTCCAGGTCGACTGAGCTGCTCCCTGGACCAGCAGGAGGTCAGGGCGTCCTCACGGACCTGGAGGGGGTCAGTGTTTCAAACAGTCACTGCCCCACTGTCACAGACTGGATCCTGGATCAGGACTGAGAGCGAGGCCGTAGGTTCGGTCTCAACATTAGTAGAGACGCAACAATCCCACCACCCCTCCAAAACAAAGAGACTGACCTTTTAATGCCATCAACCAAACGGTTCATTAACATATACGATCTGGATTTAGATTCAGGAAGGTCTATATGCAATTGTAATATAAGTAGATGTGATGAATTTCATATATAAGATATATGTACACATGAAGTAAAATCATATATGTATTTTATATATATGTATGTAAAGATTACATATGAAACCTGTTTCAATTGGAACAATATCATATATTGACATATAGCAAATAGAAACATGTATTTTAGTATGTCTGTTTGTATTATAGGTTTATATTATACACGTTACATGAATGTATATCCGTCTCAAAGCCTGTTGGTATATGTTCATATTGTGTATGTATGTATGTGTATATATATATATATATACACATTTTAATGAGAATTAAGAATATACAAATATAAGAATATACAAACATCGAATTTTAATAATGATATTTTAATGACCTTGCATTGCAATAGGAATATTAAATATATATTATGAACTTATATCTTCCTATATCCTCTTATAAGTGACACATATGGTCTCTCACATCTCTCTTGATATAGTGACATATATTTAATATATATGTCATAAGTCAGAGCAGAGTAAGGCCTGAAAACATCAAGTATAGTAAGGCATAAAAATGTCATAGGAACATCATAGTAAAGTACTTTCTCTCTCGGCCGCTCTGATTAGTTTGTATAACTCGAGTAATCTTGTGATTCAGTGATCTACTCTGTTTTGTTTGTACTAACTCTTTGTTCTCCTGTGCTGTGAATATCATAGTATATTAAAGCATAAAAAGTCATAAAAACGTACGTAAATAGTACATTGAGACATAAAAACGACATAGTACTTACTCTCTCGGCTGGTCTTGTCAGTTTGTGATTCAGTGATCTTCTCTGTGTTTTGACTGCACTAACTCTTTGTTCTCCTGTGCTTTAGAAGAATTCCTGATTTGTGGGCTGCTGATCCTGCCACGCTCAGCTATTGCCACGCCAAACCACCCACCTTCTTTTGGTCTTCAGCCTTCCCTCGTGTTTTTCAGAGTGTGGTTACTCCCCAAACGCCTGGATTCCCCAGACCCACTTCCCCTCCACATTGACCATCAATATTACTTTCAAATCAATTACCTCCCTTGTACTGTTGTTTTATGTTCTGTCTCTGCTCTGGGGTCCAACTTCAGTTCTGAAAAAAGAGTTGTACATAAAACTTCATAGTATGGTAAGGCATGAAAAGTCATATTATAGTGAAGCATGAGAAGTGATAAAAACGTCATAATATAATAAGGCATAAAAAGTCATAGAAAAGTCATGAGGCATTAAAACGTCATAGTATAGTAACGCATAAAAACGTCATAGTGTAGTAAGGCATGAAAAGTCATAGTAAGGCATAAAAAGTCATATTATAGTAAGGCATGAAAAGTCATAATATATTAAGGAATGAAAACGTCATAGTATAGTAAGGCATAAAAAGTCATAAAAACGTCATTCTGTAATAAGACATTAAAAGTCAAAAAAACATCATAGTATAATAAGGCATGAAAAGTCAAAAAAACGTCATAGTATAGTAAGGCATCAAAACATCATAGTATAATAAGGCATTAAAAGTAAAAAAAACATCATAGTATAGTAAGGCATTAAAAATCATAAAAAGTTATCGTATAGGAAGGCATAAAAACGTCATAGTAGAGTAAGGCATTAAAGGTAATTTTATAGGAAGTCATTAAAAGTCATAAAAACGTCATAGTGAAGTACTTACTCTCTCGGCTGGTCTTGTCAGTTTGTGATTCAATGATCTTCTCT
>NW_019524424.1:0-1485 GCF_002814215.2 Seriola lalandi dorsalis | reverse complement strand
CATAGTATTATGAGGCAAGAAAAAGTCACAGTATAGCAAGGCAAAAAATGTCATAATATAGTAAGTTTAAAAAGAGGTTAAAAAAAAGTCATTGTATAGCAAGGCAAAAAATGTCAAAAAAAGTCATAGTATAGCAAGGCAAAAAATGTCAAAAAACGTCATAGTATATTACGGCAAAAAAAGGTCAAAAAAAGTCATAGTATAGTAAGGCAAAAAAAGTAAAAAAAAGTCATAGTATAGCAAGGCAAAAAATGTCAAAAAACGTAATAGTATAGTAAGGCAAAAAACGTCATAGTATAGTAAGGCAAAAAACGTCATAGTATAGTAAGGCAAAAAACGTCATAGTATAGTAAGGCAAAAAATGTCAAAAAAAGTCATAGTATAGTAAGGCAAAAAATGCCAAAAAAAAGTCATAGTATAGCAAGGCAAAAAATGGCAAAAAACGTAATAGTATAGTAAGGCAAAAAACGTCATAGTATAGTAAGGCAAAAAATGTCCAAAAACGTCATAGTATAGTAAGGCAAAAAAAGGTCAAAAAACGTCGTAGTATAACAACGTAAAAAATGTCAAAAAAAGTCATAGTATAGCAAGGCAAAAGATTTCAAAAAACGTCATAGTATAGCAATGCAAAAAATGTTAAAAAAAAAGTCATAGTATAGTAAGGCAAGAAATGTCATAAAAACGTTATAGTATAGTAAGGCAAGAAAAAGTCACAGTATAGCAAGGCAAAAAATGTCATAATATAGTAAGTTTAAAAAAAGGTTAAAAAAAAGTCATTGTATAGCAAGGCAAAAAATGTAAAAAAAAGTCATAGTATAGCAAGGCAAAAAATGTCTTAATATAGTAAGGAAAAAAAATGTCAAAAAAAGTCATAGTATAGTAAGGCAAAAAATGTCCAAAAACGTCATAGTATAGCAAGGCAAAAAATGTCAAAAAAAGTCATAGTATTGTAAGGCAAGAAAAAGTCACAGTATAGCAAGGCAAAAAATGTCATAATATAGTAAGTTTAAAAAAAAGTCAAAATAAGTCATGGTATAGTAAGGCAAAAAACGTCATAGTATAGTAAGGCAAAAAAATGTCATAGTATAGTAAGGCAAAAAAATGTCCAAAAACGTCATAGTATAGTAAGGCAAAAAAAAGGTTATGGTATAGCAAGGCAAAAAATGTCAAAAAACGTCATAGTATAGCAAGGCAAAAAATGTCAAAAAAAGTCATAGTATTGTAAGGCAAGAAAAAGTCACAGTATAGCAAGGCAAAAAATGTCATAATATAGTAAGTTTAAAAAAAAGTCAAAATAAGTCATGGTATAGTAAGGCAAAAAAATGTCATAGTATAGTAAGGCAAAAAAAGTCATAGTATAGTAAGGCAAAAAAAGTCATAGTATAGTAAGGCAAAAAAAGTCATAGTATAGCAAGGCAAAAAATGTCCAAAAACGTCATAGTATAGTAAGGCAAAAAAAAGTCAAAAAACGTCATAGTATAACAA
>NW_019524423.1:18207-21554 GCF_002814215.2 Seriola lalandi dorsalis | reverse complement strand
GAGATGATGTGCTTCGAGCAGCTGTTAGGGTTTTAATGTGAAAGATATATACAGGAAGTGTTGTTACGTTGACAGCCAACAGTTTCTTTTATATTTCTTGTCATTTTTCACTGAATCGATCACACATTGTAGATTTTTGTATGTTTTTAAAGTTTATTTATTTAATTTTTACAGGGACAAAGCAGCTGTTAGCCGTGTTAGCTAAAAGGCTAATTTTGTTACCCATTAAAATAACAACCAACAATTTGACCTGATTAATTCATTCATTTCTCTCTCTCTCTGTCTGTCTGTCTCTCTCTCTGTCTGTCTGTCTCTCTCTGTCTGTCTCTGTCTGTCTCTCTCTCTCTGTCTGTCTGTCTCTCTCTGTCTGTCTGTCTCTCTCTGTCTGTCTCTCTCTCCGTCTGTCTGTCTCTCTCTCTGTCTGTCTGTCTCTCTCTCTGTCTCTCTTTCTTTCTCTCTGTCTCTGTCTCTCTCTGTCTGTCTCTGTCTGTCTCTCTCTCCGTCTGTCTGTCTCTCTGTCTGTCTGTCTGTCTCTCTGTCTCTCTGTCTGTCTCTGTCTCCAGCCCCGGAGGCTCCTCACATCTCCTCGGTGGATTACTCTCATGGCGTTCTGTACGTTCGTTGGACGTACGGTGAACTGTTCATCGACCTGTCACACTCCAGGATGCTGCACTGGCAGGTGGTCGCCGTCGGCAAGAAGGGACCAGAGAAGAGCTACTCCATCGATGTGAGTCATCCATTCATCCATTCATTCATTCATCCAGTCCTTTCTTATAGAGATGAACTTGAGTGTTTGTGTCTCCACAAAGACTCTTTCACTGAATCTGAAACCATTTCAAATAACCTGCAGCAGATGTGATGGTGGTGAGACTCTGCAGGTGGAGTCACCTGTTCATCCTGAGCTGTGTCAGAGCTCCACCTGAGTCTTCAGCCCCTCACCTGTCTGTGAATCACAGACGGATGATGTTGGACTTTGTTGTAGAAGCTGTCCTGCTCTGATCTTCAGGGAACTGACACAGACGTGTTTCCACTGACCTGAGAACAAGTCCAGCTTCATGTCTGGATGAACTGGGTCTGATCAGGTGTGTGTTCGGTGGAAGCTCAGACTCTGCAGCAGCTTCAGCAGCAGCTTCAGCAGCAGCAGCTTCAGCAGCAGCTTCAGCAGCAGCTTCAGCTTCAGCAGCAGCAGCTTGTTACTTGGAGCTGAGCTGTTATTGATTCTCTCCTCTGGGTCGTTCGATGGTCCAATTAGCAGCAGCTGTTTCTGCTGCAGGAGCTGCGACTCGTCTTCTCCTCCACGAGGCCAATTATGTTCCCGGCAGACTCAGACTCGTTAGCTGCTGGAGGCTCAGAGCTGCCGTTTGAGCCTTAATTGGCCCGACTGCTGGATCCACAGAAACTGAGACACAGTGTGAAGGCTGAAGGTTTAGAGCTGAGGATCCTGGTCCACACACAACCACCACAACACCTGAGTCTCAGCTCACAGCACCTGTCCTCCCAGGATGCATTTCAACAGTGACTGTGTCACAGCGGAGCCACAAGGCTGTGCCATTTCATAGAATACAGTTTCATAGAATATAAGTTAATATAATAGAATAAAATGTATTAGAATAGAATTGAATAGAATAGAGACGTGATGTTTTTGTGTGAAGTTCTAAAGGACGAGCGTCTCCTGGTGAAACGTCATGTGACCTGTCGTCTCATCAGTGACTGAACCCGGTGGATTTCAGGATTTAGCAGCTATTTTTAGTTTGTGTTTTCAAGAAGGATTAAATGATATTTTGGAAAAATACCTTCAGCTTCATGTTCATGTTGTTCAGTCTGTTTCTCATCATATGAAACTGTGTCACTGTGGTCGAAGACAGGGAAGAGAAAATGAACATGTAACAGGAAACACCAGGAGACAGCAAACAACAGGAATATAATATATGTGTATTAACTGTGTGTGTGCGTGTGTGTGTGTGTGTGTGTGTCAGGTGACTCGTAACGCGATGCGGGCCAGCCTCCCTCTGCCTCCAGGTGACATCTACAACCTGACGGTGACGGCGTGCACCGAGCGCAGCAGGAACACCTCCATGCCCAACATCATCAAGCTAGGTCAGCACACACACACACACACACACACACACACACACACACACACACACACACACACACACACACACACTGAGTCTGAGTCTCTGAGTCTTTGAGACCAGCACCTCGTGTGTGTGTGTGTGTGTGTGTGTGTGTGTCCTCAGCTCCACTCTGAAACTGTTTTCAGTCTTAAAGCGAATATGAAACTTCATGTTTTCCACTTCCTCTTTGAGGCTGTGGAGGTATTTCAGTCCTCAGAGGAAGTGTCAGTGTTTCTGAGGCTCGGCTCGGCACGGCTCGGCTTGGCACAGACCTGTTTCCACCTGCGGCTCTTTCCTCCACACACACACACACTGTTTGATTTAAACGTGGTGGTTTGTGCTTCAGAACCGGCTCCTCCCAGGTCTCTGTACGCCGTCAACGCCACGCACTCGTCCGTGACTCTGCTGTGGACCGAGGAGGGAGTGGTCGACTACTACCAGGTCCTGTGTCGACCCAACAAGGCCAGCAAGGAGCTCAAGGTAAAACCACTGCGTCCATGTTTCCTCTGTTTGTTTGCTGAGCGTTTACTTTCAAAACCCGAGTCACAAAGTTCTTCACATCCACTAAAAAGATCTTTCAAATATGTAATAAACATGTAGACGACAGAAAACAGGTCAAAGCAGCGCTGGGAATCAAAAGTCTGTTTGTTTTGTTGCTGGTTCAAAGTTGTTTCAGAGAAAATTCAAACACAAGGAAGAAAACTTTTACCACTTTTCAGTCACTTAAAAATCTAAGTATGAAATAACCAGAAAAGTCAGTCTGTAAAGTCAGACGGTGGAACAGCTGATTTTCCCATGAGGCCGATGGTGTTTTCCGCTCTGTGTTTGTGCGTGCTGCTGATTTCTTTTCATAATAAAGTTTTGACATGTTTACAACATGTAACACTTGACGCTCCCTGAAGGAGGATGAAGTCAGACCTGGGTGTGGTTGTGAAGATGAACTGTTGGAGCTGTGTGCAGATGTATAGTGTTTCTGAAACACTGTCATGTCTTTACCTTCTTTAAATGTCGGTAGACCCATCAACCCCTCCTTCTCTGCTGCTTGTTACTCCACTGTGCACCCAGTCACGGCCCAGTCACGGCCCAGTCACGGCCCAGTCACGGCCCAGTCACGGCCTGTATACGAGGTTTACAGCTGGTCTTGTTTCTTGTGTTATTTCAGGGCTAACCTGAGTTTTCAGCTGCAGGTGTGAGATTTGTGTGTGAGACCTTTGTGTATCAGCAGGGTGC
>NW_019524423.1:17748-18187 GCF_002814215.2 Seriola lalandi dorsalis | reverse complement strand
CCCCCACCCCCCACATGTCTCCTCAGTAATTACCTGAAGTAGAGTGACTCATGTTATTAAAGAGGAGGTGAGGATGTTTCCTGCAGAAGACACAGACTGAGATCATCAGCTGCTCTCCATGATCTGGTCTGATGTGGTCTGATGTGGTTTTGATGATCTGGTCTGATCTGGTCTGATTAGGTTTTGATGATCTGGTCTGATGTGGTCTGATTAGGTTTTGATGATCTGGTCTGATGTGGTCTGATTAGGTTTTGATGATCTGGTCTGATCTGGTCTGATGTGGTTTTGATGATCTGGTCTGATGTGGTCTGATTAGGTTTTGATGATCTGGTCTGATCTGGTCTGATGTGGTTTTGATGATCTGGTCTGATCTGGTCTGATGTGGTTTTGATGATCTGGTCTGATCTGGTCTGATGTGGTTTTGATGATCTGGTCTGAT
>NW_019524423.1:14611-17728 GCF_002814215.2 Seriola lalandi dorsalis | reverse complement strand
CCCCCACCCCCCACATGTCTCCTCAGTAATTACCTGAAGTAGAGTGACTCATGTTATTAAAGAGGAGGTGAGGATGTTTCCTGCAGAAGACACAGACTGAGATCATCAGCTGCTCTCCATGATCTGGTCTGATGTGGTCTGATGTGGTTTTGATGATCTGGTCTGATCTGGTCTGATGTGGTTTTGATGATCTGGTCTGATGTGGTCTGATGTGGTTTTGATGATCTGGTCTGATGTGGTTTTGATGATCTGGTCTGATCTGGTCTGATGTGGTTTTGATGATCTGGTCTGATGTGGTTTCAGGCCCGGGAGCCTCAGGTGTCCAGCTCTCACGTGGTGACGGTTTCTGGTTTGATGCCCTCGTCTTCCTACAACTGCACCGTCACCAGCTTCAGCTACAGCACGCCCAGCAAACCTGCTCACATCAGCATCTCCACCACAGGTAGGTGGTGCTGTCCTGACACTGAAGTTGCACCTGCACCACCTGCACCACAGGTTATCATGGATCATACATGTTTCTAACGGGTTAACTGCTCTGTCTGAGGGTTTTACCCTTAATTAGGAAATTGATGTTTAAGTGTTTTAGTTTGTTTAAAGTGAGTTTCACCTCATTAAAAAACCCTTAAATAAAACAAGTAAGTCATTAAAATACATACAATTATTTATCCATTAATTATCCCTTAAAATCCTATTTAGAGCACCTTAATTACATCATTAATAATGAGTAAATTAATGGATTATAGTAACGTGTTTTTAAGGGATTGTCTTCTCCGTTTTAGAGATTTTTCAGACGTGAAAACCTTTAAAATAAACAAAATAACATGAAAGTTGTCATCCCTTTAAATGCCTTTAAATGAAGCAGATAAGCCATTAAAAACCCCATATATTACAACACATTAATTAATCCATGAATTATCCCTTAAAATCACCTTAGTGTTGGTTGAAGTCAACACTTCCTGTAGATGTTTCACATTAAAAGCTTAATGTGAAACATCTGTGCAGGAAGTGAGTGAAATCAGAGAACATGGCGGACTCTGAGTGGAGGTTGGTCAGAATAATGAATCTCAAACCTGTGTCGTGCGTCTTCAGCTAAAGAGATGAACCCCAGCGTGGCGGCGATCTCGGCTCTGGCCGTCCTCAGCATCCTGCTCATCAGCCTGCTCGTCCTCTTCCTGCTCGTTCTCCGTAAGAAACACCTGCAGATGACCAGGTACCAGACTCTTCATCAGTATCACTTATCACCAAACCAGCAGCTTCATATTCTGTTTCCGTGACTCACGAATTTCTGCAGTTCAGTCTCATTCTCACCGTCGTGTCTCTTCTGAAGAGCTGAATAGAAATGAAATGTTTTTATTCTGAGAGAACGATTGTGATTCATTTTGTCATACTTTTAGTTGTTTTCTTTTTCTGTATTTTTTGTCTCATTTTCAGGTGGTTTTTCTTTTGGTTTCCATTTGTGTCATTGTTCAATGTGTATTATTCTTGTCTTTTGTCTGGTTTCACCTTCTCTCAGCTGTCACTCACCAACACTGTCTGTGGGAAAATGAATGGGACTTTAATCACAGGAGCCTGTGGCTTCACTGGATGTGACCAGTTCTGGGACGATAATACTTTAAATCATAGTGGATCCACAGAGCTGCTGAAGTTAATGACAAAGCATCTGACTGTGCGATGTTCAGTAATCAATATGAATCCAAACACATTTATTTTTATTAGGATTAAAAAGGCTCATTTCAACAGTTTTGTAGTTTGTATCTCCAGCTGAGCTGCGGTAGGGAGGCTGGCGCTGACCCGGTATGAACACTGCTAACCTCAGCTCTGCGGCTGTGGGCTGGTTCTGCAGCGAACACCCTGTTCCCTGCATGAATTCACAGCTCGTTTTAACCTGCGCAGCAGCGTCACCACGTCATTAGGACATAAACTACTTCCTCTTGTCAGGAGGCGAAAACCAGCAGAAACACTTCACAATAAATAACTGAGTGTTTGAGCAGCACAGGATCGGATCAGAATTATTTCTGAATTATATCATGTTAGTGTTTGGATGACAATAATCTGGGTCTGAATTTTTCTTTTTGTTGTTGTCCAGAAAACAGCTGGAGACAGATGCTTAAAGAAGCCATTAGCAGATTATATAGTGAATGGTGAATTTAGGTGGATTTATTTTTGTATTTTCTGTTGTGAAGTGAATTAGATTTTATGACAGATGACTAATGACAGATAATTTCTCCCAAGATGAAAAGTAAATGATAAAAATAACAAATTCTCAGTGTAAGATGCAGCTGGGAATTCAAATACATTTTTCTTGGCAGTAAAAAATTTCAGTTTTGAGCAAAATTCAGTCAAAATCAGTAAAAAATTATTTAAAAAAAAATAGATGCAAGAACATTTTTAATTAATATCTTAAGAGACAAAATAATGAGAAACATTGCAGCCTTGAGTTATTTTCTCATTTCAGTTTACATCGTTTACATTTTCTTGCAGGAATTTGAATCTGATTTCCACAAATGTTGCAAACTATTTAAAAACATAAACACACTTAAAAACAAAAGAAAAGTTCAAACTAAACTGAAAAAGATCAAATTTATATGTTGATTTTATCATTTTGACTTTGATTAGAAAGTTAGAAATACTGTCTTATCATTAGTATTTTTATTTTTGTAATTTTTAATTTATGGATTCAATTTTTGGGTTTCTTTAATAACAGTTCAGAAGCTGGTTCATGTGGATTTCCAACCCTCTCACGTCTTCACCACGTTTCCTGTAAACTGTCAAACTATCCAACAGTTAAAACTGAGTTGGATTGAGAACAAACTCTTCACATCATAAGTGTCTGTTATTTTCAGCCTCATGCTTCCAGCTCACTTCCTCTTTTTACTCATTAGTCATCAAATATTTCTGACTTCCTCAAACTGCTCCGTACGATTCTCACCACTGTGTGCTTTCTGTTTCAGAGAGTGTGGAGCTGAGACCTTCGTCAACTTCGCTTCGTTTGAAAGAGACGGGAAACTTCCTTACAACTGGTAGGTCTCCACCCCCCCGCCCTCCCCTCCCCCTCTGTTTGATTGCTCTTCTTTGAATCACTATGAAATGTGTAAACGACAAGTAGAAATGATAGAA
>NW_019524423.1:7611-14523 GCF_002814215.2 Seriola lalandi dorsalis | reverse complement strand
GCCTGCTTTGTTTGGACCAGCTGAAATTGGATGTTTGTTGATGATGAAGCTCAGGATTTCCCTTGATCTCAGATTAAAGGGAGAAAATTTGAGTCAATTGTGTGAAATTCTACAAAACAAGAAAGAAAAGAAAAAGAAAGACGATTCTCAGTCGTTCTTTAAACTCTTTTAAAGGAAGAGTTGAAAACGCCTCTTCCTCCCGATGATGATGTGGCTGATGGATCAGATTCAGTCCCACACATGTGACTCATGACAACCACTCAGATTAATATAACAGCTGAAAGACGGTCAGTTAAGGCAGAACCTCGGCTTCCATCTGCTGTTGTATTTGACTCCCATTACTAAATGCACATGTCCATCAGAGTGTCTCTTCTCAGTGTGACGGTGGTGGTGTTTCTGCTTTGACTGTGCATGTCAGCTGACCAGCAGAGGACAGCTCACGTCTCCACTGATGCAGATCTGTAGAAAACAAAGTTCTTTCCACAACAACAACAACAAAATTATTTCAATTTAAAAATTTCAGGTATTAAAACATAAATATGACCCCTGTGTTTATTATTTAATATTGATGCACAGACTTCACTTAGAGAAAGAAGCGTGAGCTGCAGCGTGAACAGCGTTGTATAGGTTATGTACAGTATGATATAGTGTGAAGCTCTAGTGACACTTGTTGTTTTGATGCCATCAAATATTGATCAGAGGAACATACGTGTTCAGGATGAGATTGATGATTATATTTGTATTTTTACTATTTTGGATGTACCTCCTGAAGAAGAGCAAACCATCAGTGTGTTTGTCAGTGTGGTGTTCCTCAGGGCTCGATCCTAGATCCTCTTCTTTTCTTTATTTACATGGTGAAGCAGACGTGTCCTCACTTTTCATTAGTGTGCAGAGGAGAATTACAGTATAAAACATATCATATGACTTAAACACACACTCCACAATTTCTCTTGTTCCCATAATTCCATACTTTTGTATAATTTAGTTTGTTAATCCCAAAATTGATGTTGTTCAGTTTGTACATTGTAATATTTTATGAATCACAGTCACTTTGAGACAGTTTGTTTCCTTAATTTTGCTGCATTTGTGAACATTTTCAAAACAAAGGTCATGTGTCATTTTAAAATGTTTCAGTACATGTGTTGGTAAAGTCCCTGATTTTCAGTAGTAAAAAAAAAAAAAAATCCTGTTTCGAGACACAGAGACATGTTGTTTTTCTATTAAAACCTTTGTTGATATTTTAATATTGAGTAAATGCAGACAGAACTTTGTTTAAATAAAATATAGAGTGAAAATGTTGATTTAAATCCGGATCTAAAAGAGCGAGTTAATGAATCTGATCAGATGTTTGACTCTAAAATCTAAAGACAGTTTGTGGTAAAAGCACAGACACTTTTCAGTCTGGACCAAACAGCACAACTCGATCTGCATCAGTGGGGTCACGACCCGACAACACTAATGTTAATGAGATCATCAGGTTCGTTAAGGTGACCGTCACGTGGTTTGACGTCCCCACCGAGTGACAGACTGTGGACTGTTTATACACGACGAGGGTCCCGGCTGAGTGTTGTATTGTGGGTGACGGGCTGGGAGGACACAGTGATGTCACAGACTCAGGCTGGAGGTTGTTTAAATGAGACAGAGCGGTCATTGATGTCCGGCAGCAAACAGAGACTCATGTTGTCTTCCAGAGAGACAACGGGACACTTTCTGAGCGGCTGCATGAAGCATTAACTCTGTGTTCAGCACTAATGTGAAGCTCTGACGCTCTGTGCCTCTTTACTAATGAAGCACCATGTTCTGTCCCCAACCTGTCGCCCCCTGGTGTCTGTTCTTCTTCATTTGTTTCTTGTTTGTATTTTTATTTGACCCCCCTTCAGGCGAAGAAGCCTCTTTGCCTTCCTTACCCTACTGCCATCCTGCCTTTGGACTGACTATCTTTTGGCTTTTTATATTAATCCTTGGTAAGTAGCATTCGCTGGCCAAAAACACTGCACTTCAGGGGCATGTCCTAACAGAGCCACAGCCCACAGTATTGATCAGAGACATGGTTCGATCAGGTGACCTCAATGATCATATCTGGGTCCACAATTCAAACATAAGTCTGGTGTTATTCTAGATTTCTCTTTTCAACAAATCCCATGAAAAACCAACATGTTTCCTGATGGTGTTCCTCAAGGTTCATCCCTGGGCCTCCTTCTTTTCTCCATTTCTGTGTTTCCACTTCATATGGATCTTGTTTATATGTTTTGTGTTAATTTTATGCAGATGACATGCAATCATTAAAAAAAAAAAATATATATATATATATATATATATATATGTATATAAGCATCAACAATATAATTATAAACTATAAATTGTCAAATCTGGTTGCTCCCATTTGGAAATTAGGTTAAATGTTTTATGGTTTTACGAGAACAAGTGTCGCTTACCTGGGGAAAAGATGGCAACAGGTACACTATGGGAAAAAGGCGAGCCGGCGGAAGCAGTGTGATGCTTTGGGGAAAGTTCTGCTGGGAAACCTTGGGTCATGCCGTTCATGTGGATGTTACTTTGACACGTACCACACACCTAAACATTGATGCAGACCGAGTAAACTCCATGGAAACGGTGTTCCCTAACGGCCATGGCCTCTTTCAGCAGGACAATGCTCCCGCCACATTACAACAATGCTTCAGGAATAGTTTGAGGAACGACAAGTTCAAGGTGTTGACTTCCAGATTCCCCAGATCTCAGTCCAGTCAAGCATCTGTGGGATGTGCTGGACAAACAAGTCAGATCCATGGAGGCTCCACCTCGGAACCTCCAGGACGTAAAGGACCTGCTGCTCAAATCACGGTGCCAGATTCCACAGCTCACCTTCAGAGGTCTATGGAGTCCAGGCCTCGACAGGTCACAGCTGTTTTGGCATCAAAAGGGGAATCTAAACAATATTAGGCAGTTGGTCATAATGTTATGGCTGACCGATATATATATATATATATATATTATTCTCACAGAAATCTTAATGGCACAAGTGTCATTTGATTTTACTTAATTAAGAGAACATTTTATGTTCTTTGAGTCTAAATCAAAATGTATTAATGTTTATATTGATGTTGTCAGACTGAAAACTACAATCTGATCTCTGACATTTCAGGTTATTAAAGTTTCTGTGAGGAGAAAAGATACTTGCTTTGTCCACAGATAAAATATTAGGAGCCAGATTAAAAGTTTATATATTATCTTATTCATATTTGTCAGTAAATAACAATATGGGCCCTAAAGTTGATCCTGAACACCAGATTTAAAGAGGAGCTCTGTTTATTCTTACGTAAGTTAAAAATGTCTCACCGAGCTCAAACTCATCATTTTATTTGGGTCTAAATCAAAAACAATGTGTTAATGGTGATGTAGATCATTGGTCATGGGTTTGGAGAGTGTGGTTTTCAACAAGGTTCAATGTTCGAGCCCCTTTTCTTTTATTTGAACAATTAAATGGGATTGCAGCAGGACGGTGTGTGTGTTAATGAGGAAACTGGTCTTAATAGTTTGGAAGTCAGTGTCTCAGAGGAATCAGATTAATCTTTAAATCACACCGTGCTCGTGAGCAGGAGACACTTAGTGTTGGTTTGAGTATGAACATGGGATTTGTTGACGAGGACGAAACGGGAGAATAAAACCAGACTTCTACTTTAACACTTGAAATCAAGATGAATCTGAAGTTCAGTTTGAATCTCAGGCGAAACAGGAAGTCAGCTGATGATTGTTCTGACATGATGAATGCTGTGTCTGTGGTCGAACACTCAACGTCTCACTGAGTGTGTTTCTACTAACATGTTGGATGTAGCATGATGCTAACTGTAGATGCTAACTATGGCTTTGCTCCATGTATGGTGTCTGCATGATGTCTGTCTTTTACTTTTGTCTTGTTTGGGTTTTCAGTGTAGCATCAGTGTTTACAGTAGTTCTGCCTGTAGAGTAGTTATTGTGTGTTACTGTGTTAGACTGTAGATCTTCTACTGCATGTTTCCAGTTAGAGGTTTAAATCTCCACATTTCCTCCTAGTTCATTTAGTTCAGTTAAACATTTCAAAACTGAGCTTTGAGGAAACGTGGATCATTTAATTCCAAAAAAGGATTTGACTGGAATGTGAAAATAGAAGTATGAAGTGATAAAATAGTGTAAATGTGGAAACACTGCATGTTTAATGTCTTTGTATAAAACAGGAAACAATTTTAGATGAAAGGAGAATTTCTGAGCATGATGTTTTTATTCTTTACATTTCATTGTGGTTTCTGTCAGTTTCTGGGCTCAGACCGATGAATGAGTTAAACACCGGCCTTTATGGAAGTTTACAACTGACAATATTTTAATGGAATCTTTTTAAGTTGAAATTTGTTTTTCCATTTGTGTGCTCTTATATGACAACAAAGGTTAAAATTAATTTTAAAAAAAAGTTTATTTTCATGTTTGAAAATTAAAGTTTACAACTTAATCCTGCCGACACATAAACAAACACAAGTTTTGTTGTTTTCATTTTCAAACAATTTGAAACATTAGCAGGAAAATAACATTTCAAACTCAATTTTGAAGTATGGAATTTGAATTATGATCAAATTTTGTCTTATGTGTAATGAAACAAAATTAAATTAAATTAAAAAAAATGTTAAAGTAAAATTTTATGAAAATGACCACGAATAGATTAATTTCCATTGTTGTGAAGAAATATTTTCTTTCATATATTATCAATAGAAAGTGTGTACATATATATGATCAAAGTGATCAAATTAAAAGATTAAATGCAAAAGCCTAAATTGAAATGTGTAAAAAGAGATGACGATATAATGTTTTTGTTTTTTCATTTCACTCCCTCTCTTTTGTGATTTTTACTCGTGATTTAACATAAATCTCCATAAAAGTTAAAACATTATTCAAATTTAAAAACAAAAGTTTGTATTTTAAATATTTGAATTAAATTAATTATAAATGTAGATTAATATAATTTACATTAACTGGAATGTAAAAGTATAACATCATTTAATATACATACAGTAATCGGCACACAAATGGAAATCAAAATTTTAATATGATTAAATTATTTCATTTTAATATTGTCAGCCATAGACTTGTTTACACATTAATGAATCAGATCTGAAAATATGAAATAATTCAAATTTCTGGTCACGTTGTTTGTTTATGGAGCCTAATTATTATAAAACTAAAGTAGATTAATAATTTTTATACTTTTCACTGTATTTAGAATTAATTAAGAAAATTCAGAATGTTTGAGAAATGCTGATGACAACATTTTACTGATTCTGAAATCAGTAAAATTCATCAAGATATAATTTCTTTATGGTGAGCGAAGGCTTTAAACTCCGTCATCGGTCGAGCTGGTGTCTGCACAGAGGAGATGAATTGCTGAGTAAGATCGACGTCTTACTGTTCTTTGTAATTTAGTCTTAATGAAGTTACTGATGGATGATGCAGGAAAATTTACATGTCTGTATTTTATAGGAGCAAGACAGCTTTAAAGAAACGGAAGCTAACAAGGTAACAAGACTAAATAACAACACGTGGCTTTCAGTCTGTGGGCTTCATCATTCGGTGTTTTTTATTATTTGTTTGTTTATTTATTTTGTGTATTGGTGTGTATCTCTCTGCATGTGCGCTGCCATCGCACTAATACCAGAAAACACAGAACATCAGTTTAATCCAGCAGCTTAAAGTGAAACTGAGTTCGAACCTCCAGAGGCTGAGAGGAGGAAACATGGAAACATGACCGACAGATGTGTCAGTGATAAATGTAATCCCTCCGTACATTACAGTCCTCATCAGAAAGGTTAAAGTTGAGACATGAACATACCTTTATCGTTCTGTGACGTCTCCTGAATTAACATTTCTAACATTTCTCTTTGTTTCAGACTCGTTCTCAGTTTATTCAGTCTGTGAATTTAAAGGGTTAAAACAACAGAAAGGTCACGAGGTCATTAAAACCTAAAATGTTCCTCTGTGAAAAACAACATGATGAAGATCATGTTGTTTGAATTTTAACCCCTCGTCATATTTATATTATATTTGTGTTTTCAGTCCGGTGCAGCTCGACGACTTCGACGCCTACTTCAAAGAAATGAGCAAAGACTCCGCCTACAAGTTCTCTCTGCAGTTTGAGGTGAGTTCAGTCAACATCTGGACCTCAACATCTGGATCTGAACATATATATATATATGTGTGTGTGTGTTTTGTTTTGTTGTTTTCACGGCTCTTTTTGTTTCAGTAAATAAAGTCGTGAGTTTTCAGATGAGAAAATGCCATTTCGATTTCTATGATTATTCAAATTAACGACTTCTTTAAGATGTTTTAACACAAAAGCAGCTGCTGGTTAATCTCATTATTATATTATTATATTTATTATTATTATTATTCACGTTTTTCAGGAGCTGAAGAGCGTCGGCCTTGATCTTTCCCATGATGCAGCTGACCTGCCCGTCAACAGACCCAAGAACAGATACACCAACATCCTCCCCTGTGAGTTCACTTCCTGTCAGCGGTCGCCACGCCAACATTCACATTAATATTTAATCACATGACATGTTGACATGATGTTTGATGATGATGATGATGAAACATGGAGTGACGTAGAGAAATCTTCCTCTTCTCTGTAGACGACTTCAGTCGAGTGAAGCTGATCTCGATGCACAACGATGAAGGTTCAGACTACATCAACGCCAACTACATACCTGTGAGTTAATCATGTAGATATATAATATATAGATATAGTCCACGTTAATGATATAGATATGTAATATATAGATATAGTCCACAGTACTGATATAGATATATAATATACAGATACAGTCCATGTTAATGATATAGATATATAATATACAGATACAGTCCATGTTAATCATGTAGATATATAATATA
>NW_019524423.1:6291-7111 GCF_002814215.2 Seriola lalandi dorsalis | reverse complement strand
GAATCTGAGTTTCTCAGTTTGTTGTGGATGTTCGGTTCTCAGGTGAAGTGCGATCACTACTGGCCGTTCACAGACGAGCCGGTGATGTACGGAGAGATCAGTGTGGAGATGCTCTCTGAGTCCGAGGCTCCAGAGTGGACCATCAGGAAGTTCAGACTGGGATATGTGAGTTTACCGCCCTGAAGCCGCAGTTCCTCTGGTGGCCACTAGATGCTGCCACCAGTTGATTTTGATTAATAATCATCTTTTTTATCTTAATTATGAGAAAAAAATATCTGAAGTTATTTCTATTGAATCTCCAAATCAACTCAATACATAATCAATAATCAATGCTTTATTTGGCTTCCTGTCAGTTTTCTTTCTGTCAGTCAATAAACACACTTTAAACTCTTAAATAAAACGTCTGTGTCGCCCCCTGCAGGCCGACGAGACTCAGGACGTCCTCCACCTGAACTACACCTCGTGGCCGGATCACGGCGTCCCAACGGTCAACGCCATCGAGAGCATCCTGCAGTTCGTCCACATCGTCCGTCAGCAGGCCAACAGGACCAAAGACCCCATCGTAGTCCACTGCAGGTCAGCACCGGGTCTCTGGAGACCGGGTCTCTGGAGACCGGGTCTCTGGAGACCGGGTCTCTGGAGACCGGCTCAGAGCCACATCAGTACCAAGAGTTTGAAAACATCTGGATTAGACGGTTTATAATCAGTTTATTAATTCAGTTGTTCACACTTAATAAATCAGAAATAAACAATTATAAACAGGTTATAACACAGTTATAACAGTGTGTGTGTGCGTGCGTGCGTGCGTGCGTGCGTGCGT
>NW_019524423.1:0-488 GCF_002814215.2 Seriola lalandi dorsalis | reverse complement strand
TACAACATAGCATATTAAGGCATAAAAGGTCATAAAAACGTCATAGTATGGTCAGGCATCAAACTAAATAGTATAGTAAGGCATAAAATACCAAGAAACAGCAAAATATTTTATGACAGAAAATATCAAAAAACGACATAGTATAGTATGGCAAAAAACGTCAAAAATACAACATAGCATATTAAGGCATAAAAGGTCATAAAAACGTCATAGTATGGTCAGGCATCAAACTAGATAGTATAGTAAGGCATAAAATGCCAAGAATCAGCAAAATATTTTATGACACAAAATACCAAAAAACGTCATAGTCAAATGTAATAGTGAAGTAAAGTATGAAAAGTCATAAAAACGTCATAGTATGGCTAGGCATGAGATGGAATAATATAATTAGGCATAAAAATGCCAAAAAAAACGACATAGTATAGTATGGCAAAAAAGGTCAAAAATACAACATGGTATATTAAGGCATAAAATGTCATAAAAACGTC
>NW_019524422.1:6401-7231 GCF_002814215.2 Seriola lalandi dorsalis | reverse complement strand
TCTAGTGCATGTTCAACCTGTGGCATCAGAAGGTGGAGAAGCAACTGCTCGGGAGTCTTTATGATGTGTGTCATAAAGGCCACAGGAGTGTAGTCGATTGCCCTACTTTAGGTAACGGAACAAGACATGATGTTTTCCACAGGACTGGGACCCTCCCTGTTTGCAGGCTTAAGTTGAAGATCCTCTGGAGAGCCTCAGGCAGCTGGGGTGTACAGTCCTTTAACAGCCTTGGACACACACCATCAGGGCTTACTGCTTTTCCAGGACCTAGCCTCTTGAGCTCTGCCCTCACTTGTAAAAGACAGGAAAAAGACAGAAAAAGCAGCTGAAGCAGTGTGCATCAATTTTCATTTCCGAACACATTTTAGAGGTCGTGCAAAAACTCACAAAACCTGTGACCTTGTTTTAACTACTAAGTATTACAATTTGATATCTTAAAGGGGACATATTATGCAAAATGCACTTACCATGGTTTTCTAACAGTAATATGTGTCCCCGGCCTGTCTGGCTCCAGTAAAACTATGTCAAAAGTACAAGCGATGCACGCTAGTTGCTAGTTTATTTTTTGATGGAAATGTACCCGCTACAACTCCTAAAATGTTTTAGCGGGCTAACCATTCCACTTCTGACTGCTTTCTCAATGAGGGCCAGTACAATGCGGGATTCGCTACATTATGAAAATAAAGCATGGATCAGCATTGACTGTCCGAGACCCAACTTCAAACTTGGGAGCTGTAAGTTTTACCATTTTATGTTGCTTTACTGTATCTACACGAGAGCCTGTTGCGTGTGTTGTTAGCATGGCAGCTAATGTGGCTAATGTTTTGCCT
>NW_019524422.1:0-854 GCF_002814215.2 Seriola lalandi dorsalis | reverse complement strand
TTCATTTTAAAGTTATTCTTTAATATTAATATTTTTAATATTAATATTTTCTTAATTTGTGATAGCCAATAAATTGATAAACAACCGAAATCTAACACATTTGGTGTCCAGCTCATGAGGTAGAGTACTGTTAACATAATGGTGCCGCCCGTGTGAGGCCGAGTACTAATGATTTCCAGTTACTAATAGAGCTCAGACCCAACATTATCCTGTTGTGTTCTTTTGAAGAAGTGACTGGAGATCCATTGAATGGAGAAGTCATGGCTTCTGATATGAGATTGATCACATTAATCAATGATGTAATTCATTGTTGTCCTCTGAGGACCGGTGCCTGTAATAATGTATAATGTTGTTAACACACACACGGAGACCTGTATTGCAGAACGGCTGTCTTTTATTTCCCGCTTCTTCCTGTACAGCTTCCAACGGGTTGATCACAACACAACACTGTTACCATACTCCACCTAGTGGTAGGAGTCATACCCATACATCACATCTTCCCCCTTAAGATTCTCCATAACCAATTTACTCAACATTTCTACTTGTTATATATATATATATATATATATATATATATATATATAATTCAAAACTGTGCAGCCTCTGATTTCAACTGAAATTAACCTTACCAAAAGTTTTTGACTCTCACTAAATAATGAAATGCTACGTATCACTGAGAATAACGTTTTGGTGGTCTAATTTTTGCCTGCCACACCTTGATCTTTTAACTGGTTCTTCTCTGTTCACAGTTGGTGTCCCAGTCCCTTTCAGTGGTGTTATAACTGGTGAATGCAGTGGTGACTGTGCATGTGATGACATAGGCCTATCAGTCTCTGCAAGTCCTCCATATCTAC
>NW_019524421.1:27627-28334 GCF_002814215.2 Seriola lalandi dorsalis | reverse complement strand
TATAATAATAAATTAATACATGAAGTGAAATAAGTTATTAACAAACTCTGACCCACAGAGCAAATCAGTTCCCCATCACTGAGCCTACCACACAGGGACAACGGAAGGATACGGGTTGTTCATCATCCTCTTCAAGTCAACCTTCTCGTTGCAGTACGGACAGGTCTGCTTCTTACCCACGATGCACCAGCCACGGATGCAGAACTCATGGAACCTGAAGGGGCGGGGCAAGTTAAGGCAGAAAGACTAAAAATAAAAGTGTATTTGGCTATTGCCATATAGTTTGGAACACAAAAATAACTTTACTGTTGAAAAAGTGTTTTTACAGTGGAAGAGAAAAGTATTTGTCTGTTTTTGGAGAAGTAGCTCACAGTACTTCAGCAGACAAAAGATAGCAGCAGATAAAAAGTGTTTTTTTTCCTGCAGCTTTAGGATACAAGTGTCCACAGGACAGCTGGTAGGTGTCTTCTATAAATCCTTCCTCCTCCACGTCCACCAGGATCTTCTGACCACACACCGCGCAGATGTCGTTGGTCAGGCTCCTGCTGGGCATGCCTCCCTTGTTGTAGTACTGGAAACACACACATACAAGGACAACAGTGTATTTATTTAATACAGTTAGAGGAATGGCCACAGATTTTAAACACAGGGGGAAATATCTGTAATGCAATCTGTAATAATAATAATGTTGAAAAACATGAAAAAGT
>NW_019524421.1:25514-26807 GCF_002814215.2 Seriola lalandi dorsalis | reverse complement strand
ATAAATTGCGCTTAATTGAAACATTTAATTGACACAAGTGACTTCCACTGAGTATCTGTAAAGACTCTGCTTGACCATACATATCCAGCAACTGAAGAGAGATCTACTGTTTAACTGCTGAGCCAGCCAAAGAGCTGTTAAAGTGCTGACACCAAAGTGTAATGACTACATACTTGAATTTAAAGCACGTTTTATTGCAGGTTTCAGTTGTGAATCTGCACCAAACAGTCACAGACAAATCTGTTTGTCTTTGGTTTTGTGCCAGTACTTTAACACCCCTTCCCCCTAAAACAGAGTTAAAAAATATTCTAGTCTTATTATGCGTGTCAGTAGCTGCTGACCTGAAGAAGACGTTGAAGCCAAACATGGTGAACATGATGGCCAAGTAGCCCAGGACGCCCACTGCATAGCTCAGCTTGTAGATCAACAGGAACCACTTGTACACCATCCTAAATAGCAGTACAGTGAGAATACAATCAATACATATAATACTGTAACAAACAAATACCAATGGAGTTGCAGTAATTGATGGAGCTAATTTACCAAGAACTAGTTCTGAATTGCTTGCAGCTCCAAATATGTAAGAACTAGGGACACAAGTAACAGTTATTTCCATTATCCATTAATCTGCAGATTATTTTCTCAGTTGATTATTTGGTCTAAAAAGTAATCTAATGTCCAAGCAACAGTTCAAAATCCATATATAATAAGTGTACAATAAAGCTAAGACATGGAAACGTCTGGCTAATTCACAAAAGCAACAATCAACTAATTGTTGCAGTTCTATTTCAAGTTTGGAAAGCACTATGGCTGCAACTCAATTCTTTTTTATCATTGTTTAACCTTCCAATTATTTTCTTGATAAATCGTTTGGTGAGAAATGTGAGAAAATTGTTGATTATTTTTCAGTTGATCAATTTCAGCTCTATAACGAACCCAGTGTTTATTAAGAAAAGGTGCTTTTAATTTCTGCTTAAATCTTGAAGATATTCAAATTAAAAGACAAATACACATGTGGCGGCAGCACAAACAAAGGGAAGAACGTCAGCGGCGTTTCAGGAAGCTTGTGGTGTCAAGAATCACTCCTCCTACCTCGGCGTCCTGCAGGACAGGGGCTTGCGAGTGGCTCTGAAAATGACGTAGCTGGTGACGACGGAGAACATTCCCCACATGGACAGAAACCTCCACCAGTACAGTTTGATGGTGAAGTAAAGAGGGACCACCCACATCTGGACCAGAGTCACCAGCTGTGGAGGAGACAGATGGTTTAATATGCTCAATATTTACTTAAAA
>NW_019524421.1:19481-24571 GCF_002814215.2 Seriola lalandi dorsalis | reverse complement strand
CAGCTCTCAGTGGACAGTTACATGTGGGTTAACACAGCTGTGTGCGTAACGGCAACATACGCATCATCTCGTTGATAATATAAAGCAAATCGTAATGTATAAAGAAAACACGCGGTTCATATCTTTGATAAAGTGCCTGTGTTGCCACGTTGAAACAGGAACAGCCAGAGTACCGACGGCTCGCTCACAGCTGAGCTGGACCTGGCAGCTAGTTAGCTAGCTAGCTAGCTAGCTAAGGAACCGTTAGTTACCGTTAACCGCCGTTTTTGTTCATTTATGGGATATAAAAAAAATAAACCGTGACAGTTCACTGTGTGAAGAGCTTAATTATTAACTCGTGTTCACTTACTTGGGGGTGCACGCCCGCCATTGTTTGTTTTTATATCCTCTCCCGGTGCCAGCTAGCCGACAGCCGGCAGCTAGGTTAGCACCGCGGTGACAGCAGCCTCTTACCAGCTGCTCCGAGACGCAGCGTGTACGGGAGGCGCGGAGGGTCAAACTTCACACCTACAATATGCTGCTCCATTCATACATGTTAGATACTTAAGATTAGGGCCACTTGTGACAATGTATAACTAATGTATATAATGTATAACTAGTGTATACATAAATCCACATTCCTCATCTTAAAGCTCTTCTGATATTTCCCCTCTAAAACACATAACCTAAAATTACCACTTTCTCTTATAAGTGTGTTTATTCTTGTAATACAAGTTGTCTAGTAGAATTAGGACTTCATCCTCTTAATGACTCAAAATTGATTTCCCAATTTCAGATCCCCCCCTCTATTAGTAACACCACACTAACACTGGGTAGTTCCCTCCTTTTTTGCTCTGAAAGTGATTAAATGAGATTTACTTCAAGGCACTAATGAGACAGGATATTATGTTCATTCACAAATTTATTAAAAAAAAAAAAGTTTGTTGAAACCAAATGCGAGTTCATTACATTTATAGTCAGTGTTGAGAAAAAAAAATCCAGAACAATCCCATTATCTCAAGGAAACAATTTATACCTCGTCTATTCCAGACAAAATACGATTGAAATACAATAAAATAAAAGTATAATTCAACATCAGTTAACAGTTGGATCTTTAGAAATTAAAAAAAACCTAAACTTTAATGCTGCAATGTGGAAAAAATCCTCTCGAGTTGAGAAACGGATGCACTGCAGCTCCTCATCTCTCCATCTGTTGGAAGAAATAAACATGAGCAAGAAGCGACAAAACTTGGAGCCAGTGAACACAACTAGATCAGAATTCGCTCAGACATCCAAGGAAGGATTGAGCCGTCTTTGGTCTTTACGACCTCTGGTGGAAACTACGAATGGCAGGAAAAGGCATCATCACAGCGAACTGGGCATACAAACTCAAACATACTGTAAAAATACACACCTGACTATTACCATCATCACGGATGACGCTTTCTTCAACCGAACAGGAGCACGCCCAGTGGAGACCGTCGCCCTGAAAGTGACATGAAATGACAAGTTAGTTGTGAAGCTAAAAAAACAACACAGAACAGATTATAGTCACTTTTAATTCGCTCAGACATCCAAGGAAGGATTGGACCATCTTTGGTCTGTCGACCTCTGGTGGAAACTACGAATGGCAGGAAATAATGTCATCACAGCGAATCGTGGGAAGCAGGAAAACTGATCACGGCCGACTTATTTTTACTGATGAGTAATGGCAGATGATGTTTTGTCACTTAGGTCTGCAACTAATTATTATTGGCATTCGTTTTCAAATTGTATAGTCCATAACATCTCAGAAAATAGTGAAACATTTCCGAATTTTTAATACTCTTCAGATATACACACCTATATGACGTCTTCAAAAGCCATCAGGGTTTCTGTGGACTTGGCCATGATGAAAGAAAAAGCCCCACCAGAACCAGATCAGACCTCCAGATGTTTTTTCACAGCCAGCCTGAGAGTGAGAATTGGGATTCGTTTAGTTATGGAGGTTAACAGACACATTAATCTTTATTCCCTTCAGTCGCTCAGACATCCAAGGAAGGATTGGACCGTCTTTGGTCTTACGACCTCTGGTGGAAACTACGAATGGCAGGAAAAGGCATCATCACAGCGACCAGGACTTCAGAGAACAGATGTATATTATCATAAAATACACGTACCAGGTTCACAGGCTTTGACCGTCACGAGCGATCACGATCCTGTTGATTCATCTCTGATGGACACGACAGCGCCGCCAAGGAGACGTTCACCCTGAAAGTGAAATGGAGTCAGAGTTAGTTCTGAAAGCAAAGAGGCGTTAAAAAGGGACAAGTAGGACTTTTTATCATTTCGCTCAGACATCCAAGGAAGGATTGGACCGTCATTGGTCTGTCGACCTCTGGTGGAAACTACGAATGGCAGGAAATAATGTCATCACAGCGAAAACAGCTTTAGAATTAGAGCTGAAAAAAAGACCTGGTTGATAAAACAACAACAGCCAACTGGCAACTATTTTGATGATGAATGAAATGACTGAAATGTGAAGGTTTAGCTGCTTCTCTACTTGAATATTTTAGGATTTTGGACTGCTAGTCACACAAAACAAGACATTTCTGTTCACTTTCAATGGAGCAAACAAAACATCAATTGATCCATAAAAGATTAGCAGACTAACTGAGCAGAAAAGCAGCTTTGAAACTTATTAAAAACACACTATTATCCACAATAACCCACTCATCGTTTGTTGTGCTGCCCCAGAAATATCCAGATCGAGTACTTGTCTCTAACAGAAACAACTCAGTAAACAGAACTTCTCACCTCTCCCCAGGTTCGGTGGAGCCGACGCATTTCTGCTTCTCGCTCTTGAGGACTCAGTCCTGTCATCCATCTTGTCTGCGCTGGTCATTCTCTGCGGTGTTCGATGTACAGTGTAAACCTGTTGACAGATATACAGCATTAGAAATTCAGTGCACAACAAAGGACATGGAGGTACCTGTACATCATGTGGCTTATTTCATATGTTTAGATAAGGATGGCAGTTTCCTTTTCTAATTGTTATTATCAATACTTTTAGCAGCAGGGGGGGGGGTGGGGGCGCTTAAGTAAAAAATAAAATAAACCAAGTTACCATTATTCATTTTATTTTTTTCCCCAAACTAACTTTGCTCAAATCAGGAAGGTTTTAATTTCTCGATTTGTCCTAGAAGAACATGCTTCACTTAAGCGATATAGAAATTGACCTGGACATTACAAACTGAAGAGCCGTTTTGAGAGGGTGACACACGCTCAGACATCCAAGGAAGGATTGGACCATCTTTGGTCTTTAGACCTCTGGTGGAAACTACGAATGGCAGGAAAAGTCGTCATCACAGCGCGGGAAACCACCAATCGGCAATTCTTTTAGTCCATCACCCATTATTTACGAAAAAATTAACCCGGGTTCACAGCTTATCAAATATAGGGACGAGCATTTTCTGTGTCTGTTTTATATTACTAACTAAATATCTTTATATTTTTACAACAATTTAAAGATGTCTGACTTCTTAAATAATGTGATAGATTCTCAGTTATTGATAAATTACCAAATTTGAAAGAAATTCAATAGTCATATTTTAATGAAAATAATTGAATTAAAGAAGCAAATAGAAGAGTTAAAAACAGTCAAAAAGCTGAATGATGAACTGACTGACACAAGAGGAAATATTAGTATTTAAAATATATTCTCAAGCCTTCAGTAATATACTAGATATAAGTTTAAAAATCATGATCCTATATTCCTGTTTAGTATATCTTTGTATTACCTGAGCTGAACACCTTCAGGTGGCTCGCCACCTTCACCACGTGCTCAGCTAATGAAACCCACTGTTGAATTTCATTACTTTACTGTTACTCATTTTCTTTTTCTTCTTATTAACCCTAAACTCGGTTCTGTTGTACAGCAACTGAAGCAAACCGTAAACATGTTAACACCGTCGCTTTGTTTAAATAAATTCATTTACAGTAACTACGTTGACTGTAATTTAACTTTTACCCGGGAGATAAATGTTAAGAAGATTATAAACTCGACGACACGAGTATTTCTGTGGGGAAACTACAACGTGGAGAAAAACTTCGGCGCTATAACAATCCTCAACCATCCGTTAAATAAACTCCTCATCTGTGGTAAATATCGGCAGCTAACACTTCCACACGCTGTGAACGATAAGTACAACTTTAAATTTGAGGATTAAAATGAACATTAAATCCATATTTACCGTTAAAATCAGCAGCGGATTTTTGGCGCCAACAAACCTCGAGCTCCTCCAGCTACAAATGATTCGAAGGCGAGTTCGACCTGCCTTTTGTTCCATCATGGCGGAAGCTGAAGTGGTTTCTGGCGCGCTACCGCCACCTGCTGGTCCGGAGGGGGAACCCATATAAATTCTGTTTATTAAACCTGCATTCACTTACAATTTAATTATGTTTTTTTTTTTTAGATGAACTTTAATAGACTAGTTATGACTATAGATAATCCTGTAAAATGTATAGTATATTACTATATATATGATATAACTTTTAATTTGTATTTGTAATTAATCTTTACATATTTGTTTATACAACATAATTCATGACACTTACACAAAAAACAACAACATAATATTAAATGTAAATATAGTGATATTAACCAATTGAGGGAGAAATAACAATGAGTTAGAAGTTACTGAACATAAACACAAGTTGTGGCAAGAAAACTCTGAAAGAAAGGATGTGAAAAAAAAAAGAATTGACAAAGAGACAAAATATATGCTATTCATTTATTAAATCAACAATAAAGAATTATAAAGGCATCATTTTAAAATCAACATATTATGTATCTTACTCCATGTATTTAATAATCATGTGTTTGTTAATTATATTTAATGTTGGATTGTTTTGATGCAATATTAACTCACTACATACTGAGCTGATACAAGTGACATCAGACGGGAGAGAGACATTGGGATAAATAGAGAGAGAGAGAGAGAGAATAAAACGCCCACACCATTGGATAACTGACAGACAGATGAACGAATCACCTCTCTCCTTTTTCTAAACTCTCTTGCTCGTGATTGGTGGATGATGCAGCAAGGCCCGATGGATGCCCCCCCCCCCCC
>NW_019524421.1:16278-19148 GCF_002814215.2 Seriola lalandi dorsalis | reverse complement strand
TGTGTGTGTGTGTGTGTGTGCGTGCTATCAGGCCTGCATGTACTGCACGTTAGCATCCTGAGTGCTAACAGTGACAAGAGGTACGTCACGTCTGTGAACAGAAACTGGGCTGATCCTGTCTGAATTTTACAAATACATACATGTATATTTGTATATATATGGATGGAAAACTGAACAGGGAGCGATACAAGGGAGGAGGGGCCTCTGTGACACTTAATATTTCTTGTAGGAAAGTCAATCAAACAACTGCAAAGAAACACAAAATGACTACGAAGAGACATAAAACAACAACAACGCATTGCAAAATGGCTACAAAAAGAAACAAAGGGAAAGATACAAAATGACGACAAAGAGACACAAAACGTAGACGACACGATGCAAAATGACCACAGACAGATGCAAAGCAACAGCAAAGGGCTGTAAAATAAGCACAAAGAGACACAAAACAACCACAATTTTGATGTAAAACAACTACAAAGGAACAAAAGTTACAGATTGGTACTTGAAATTTAAAAAAAAAAAAATTCAAATAAGCTTAAGAGGTTCCCATACAGTACTTTTAAATAATCTTTAATTGTGCAAAATCCAGAATTTTACCTGAAATTTTACTAACCAATTTTTCAAATATATTTTTCTGAGCACACCATTGACAGGTCGTCACTTTTTAAGTTAATATGGCAGCTAGTCAACAGTTGGTTTTAGCTTTTCATTCATGTAGTGTTGTGTTCGTGTCCACCTGAGGAATTTAACAACAGCCTCTCTTTTAGCTCTGTGTTTGGTCTCCAACAGCTCCGGAGGGAAACCTCTGGCTCTTTAGCTGCTAAATTCACCAGCTGCAGCGACGGTTGAAGTGACATCTACAGCGCCCGTTTACATTCAAACGTGTTGCCGTAGTAATGGAAATCAAAGATGGCTACTTCACTACTTCAGGAAGCCGAGGTCGCTCTGAACATTGCGACAATATGTCTCTTAAAATGACCCGAGAGCTCTTGATATTTTCTTTAGAGACTTCAGCACCACGGACAGCGTCATGGTTTCATCAATACACAGCAAAGCTGATGACAGGCTAACAACAGTTTCTGCACGTATGTCTATGAATAAACTGGAGAAATTAGCATGTATCTTTAACAAATATAGTCATAATCCATAAAACTACTGATGTAGAAGTGAATATAAATGAAATGACATTGTGAAATATGACAAAACATAATTAAATGTTACACTTTAGTGACTTTGCATAACAAAAACAAGTGTGACGCGAAGGGTACACGTAATGGACAGACATGTAAATGACAACAAAAACAACACTTGTAAAATGTATTTTGTAATGTGACTCCGGTAATATCTTTCCATGAAGATCCACCATGAGGACAATACTAAAATACAGTGTGAGTGTGAAAACCTTTTTCAAAATCAAATCTTTCATTTGTCACATCAACAAATGAAAGTAAAAAAACTGGAAGCTCGGCTACAAAGGGCAGAGAGATGCAAGAGAGTGGATTACAACAGAAAGAAAAACAGAAACAGAGATGAACTTTCCCGTGGGAATACATGAAGAGGGAGATCAGATTACAGGTGTAATCTGTGTGTCACCTGTATTTTCCCCTCGCTGTGACGTCGTGTCAGATTTACCGACACAAAAACCGGTTTCACTCTGTCTCGACCTGCAGCCACTGCTGAACTGAAATTAACTTAAGTAGAGAATCGATTTCAGTTTTTATTTAGTTTTTAATGGAGTCTGGTCTGGAGCCAAGATGAGGTACATGTAAGTAGGTTTCCAATCAACTAAGTATGTTTCAAATGTTTTAAAGCAGTTTGTTTCCGACAGAGTAATCAAATGAATAATGTACCACAGTGAGATTCCACCAATTCATGAGAGTGCTACAACATTAAATAGACAAAAAATAGCTCCTCCATAATGTGATTTTGTGGCTGTTGACCAGTCGATAAATCACTTTTTGGTCTGTCTGCCTTGTGGTTGTATGCCTCTGTCAACCAATCAAGATGTAGGAAATACGGGCACTAAAGACTGTCCCGTTTCGAATACTCATTCAAATGTGGCCGAGAAATGCGTCCTGTGACTGACTGCAGCAGAAAGAAATGTTGGGTTAGCATTAGCAGCTCTGATAAAGCTGTCAACAGTGAGGCTGATAACAATCACATGCAATTTCTTGTTGATCCCATTGGAGTACGAGAACGTGGACTCTGCTGCTAACACTGAGAACCAGTGGCTCGTTCCCACATCGCTGTGTGTACATGTACGAGTCAACCACCGTCCATTCATTCCTCTGAAAACCTCAGTGATCTCTAATGTGTTTTCAAAAGTCCTCCTTCCATTTTATTTCAGTCTGCAATTTGCCTCGAGTGCGTTGAAAATGTTGAACTTTTGTGGCGGACTTTGGGGCAGAGCGTATGCACAGGAAGTTCATAAAATATCGAATTAGCTAACAAGCTATTTCATTCAGTTCAGTTACTTATATGTTTTACAAACTGTGTCATTTTAAAATCAATAAGAATCTAGTTCAGTTAGTTTAATGCAGTGAATTTGAGTAAATGTCATTTTGCTAATATGGTTAGCAGCTACAGCACTTAAAATTGAATTTAAATAAAAAAAGCAGTGTTGGTTGCATTTCAATCTGTTTCTATTCATCTGAAAAAAAAAAAAAAAAGTATTTTCTTGTGTTAAACTCTAGGGTGCTGTGTATATTAAACAGAATTACAGACACAAAACCTTCAATAAAACCTAAAGGATGATCATTTATAACGTCTAACTTATAAAGTCAAACTGGCAAATATCTATGTACGAATCCACATAAGATACGTTCAAAATATACTGAGATGAATTGATGAATTTATTCTGTGTGTCTTTG
>NW_019524421.1:15032-16244 GCF_002814215.2 Seriola lalandi dorsalis | reverse complement strand
TGTGTGTGTGTGTGTGTGTGTGTGTGTCTGTGTGTGTGTCTGTGTGTGAAATATATTTGCCTGCATTCGGAAAAAAGACAAAATTATAAATGTGTCTTTACAGTAAAGAGCAAAACAAAAACAGACAAGAAGAGGTGAAGATGAAGAGAAATCAACTCTTCACTTCTGCCTTGTGCATGTGTGAGTGTTGTTGAGGTGTGTGTGTTAGTGTTAGTGTGTGAGACAGACATAAAGTGAGTATTTGAATTCATGTCAGGCAGGTTGAACAGAATATTTGGGGGAGGAGGTTTTAAAAAACAGGATTATGTACAAGATCACAGGGAACTCATATCCATAATCCCTCCCCTTTATAAATTATTCAGAAGAACGTTTTTACACACAGATATGAGATGGTAAAAATATTTTTTTTAATCTTTAAACATTTTCAAGATTTTCTTTTCTTGTTGTTTTTAGATTTAGGAATTTTTCAGCATTAATATTTTTAAGATCTATAATCATGTAATAGCAACTAAAAACATTTCAGAAATTTTTTTTGAAAATATGTAGAAAATATGAATAAAAATTAAAACATTTTTTAAACCTGTATAAGAAAATATAGAAAATCATACAACTGTACATTATTTTGAAATGTTTATTTATCTGTTTGTGTTTTATTATTATTATTCATTATTATTCTATTAAAATTGTTCATGTATATAGTAAGAAATAATAAGAAATTTGATAAATCATTTTGTTTATTAGGTTTAAACCTAAACAGTGTGTGTTTCCGCCTCACTTAAAAAAGCCAAATTCAAAAACTGACTTTAGCCACAAAATTGTCCAAAAAATGTAAAAACATTTCACTCTGCAGTGTAAATTTTAAACTGTTGTATCTTTACATTTTGATTGATTGGGTTTAACTGTTTCTTCAAGGGCTCTGGATCCATGTGGCCTCAGATTTTAAATAAATCAAATTCCAGCCAGGTTTCTGGTGTTCAGAGTGATCCTACATCTTCATCATCCTCATCATCCTACATCATCATCATCATCATCATGTCTGCGTCAGTCCTGTGAACTGGGACACTTCATCTCACCAGTGTGAATGGAGCTGTGATTGATTTCTGCTCTGTGAAAAAACACACAAGCCTATATTTAGGATTTTAGGATTAAAGGGCCCGTGATTGCTTCACTTTTTTGTTGCACCCCCACCACCCCCTCCCTGTGCAGTCTGTT